>NC_056746.1:297962485-298042485 GCF_019279795.1 Protopterus annectens | reverse complement strand
TAACTCATTTAAGTCACTCCTTGTATTAAAATCATCACTCCTTGTATTAAAATCATTTAAAGCAATTGCATCAATTATGGTGTTTTGCATTGGACTGTTGGTGCTACGTGTTACATTCAAGTAATCATTATTGTTGAGTAATAACAGCAAGTCGTTATTTTGGTTTTCAAACCTGTTTTTTTAAATTTAATTTCTTGCAGTATAATTTAAGGTCCAAAATCACTTCAGTACCTTTGGCCCGCTGTGCGGGTATGTAGTTCAGTACTTTCCAGAAATGAAGGATCTACTCAGCATTTAACGATACGGTTGAGAGGTTGTAAATTACCTCTTTTGGGTTTTGAAGGTTGGTTGTTGGACCTGGATTGGGGATCATCTGTTGCGTAGGCTCCTTCTGGGCCTGAATTGTGTATCTCTGTATTGTCCTCGTCCCCTGTTTCGGCCCCCGCCTCTCCCTCTCCTGTTTGGCGGGCCCTGTCAGGGAGAGTCCGTGCCTACCCCTAAAAAAGGCTGCCTGTTGCCTGTTTAGGGACCACTGTGGTTAGAGGCAGTACCTGGGTTTTCATGGTGGTTAGGTTTGTTAGGGTCGGGACCGGTGGGGTGTGGAGCCACATGTGCCTGGGGGGCCACTGGATACCCTTGGTTCCTGACCTGGTGCTCGCGGAGTGGTGGTGTTGGTATCCGTGGGGCTGTTTCTGGTATGCCTTGTCGTTTGGCCTGGGTGGGTGTCTGGTTCAGGGGTCTGTGGTCAGGTGTTATCCTGCGAGTCGTCACGATCATATGTGTCTGGATGATCGTTCTTGTTAGTGCATCTCATTTTTGGGTATGCTTGGTTGGTTTGATATTCCTGCCAATCTTTTATAAGCTTTCTTTTTTTCTTAAATGTGATAAATTCTACGTGTTTGGCGATCTTGTGTTTTAATGTTTTCCCACTCTCTGTAGACTAGGATGAAGCTGGGGTGCTGTATGATGGTGTCATTAATTGCTTTTTGAGCGATCACTGCCAAGCCTACTACATTGGCATGACCACAAGGAAACTGAGCGATTGGATAAAAGAGCACTACCAAGCCATCTGACGTGCAGATGAATCCAATGCCCTCGCAAAACACGCGAAACACTGTAGACAACCCCCAACCTTTTAAATTTGCAGTACTAGAAAAAGTGGCCATGTTCTGTGAAGAATCAAGCACACCACTCAGAAGTCAGTAACTAAAATGGCAAATACAATTAAGGGCTGACACACCCCCTGGCCTGAACAGCACACTAAATATCAAATGTTACCTGAAATGGATTAGAATGATAATATAGAGAGACGTACTAATTACACCACCTAGCACCGTAGTATTTAAATGCAGTTTATATGGTTCTGCAATAGATTTCTGATTGTTTGATGTAAGAAAATAAAACTAACGAAAGCACTTGTCTTCGTGCCCCCTTGGTTCTTTATGATCACCCAGGCAGAGGCTTTCGGCTCAGATGGTTCATCCTTTTAATTGTTATATATGTGTGTGTGTGTCTATATATAGCGATAGAGAGATGTGTACCAGCCACTGGGGATGCACAAGCCCGTGCATTTCTTTGTGCCGGTCCCAAGCCCGGATAAATGGGGAGGGTTGCGTCAGGAAGGGCATCTGACATAAAAATTCTGCCACAACATTTATGGCGCAAAAATTTCATATTTCCATACCGGATTGGTCGAGGCCCGGGTTAACAACGACCGCCACCAGTACTATTAGCCAACAGGGTGCTGGTGGAAATTGGGCTACTGTTGGCCGAAGGAGAAGAGGGTGAAGGCATGCCTGAAGGCAGGAAGAGGGGAGGACGGTTAGGAGTGTAGCAGTGCGGGAAGGAACTTTGAATGTTGGCAATATGACTGGTATAGGAAGAGAGCTAGCTGATATGATGGAGAGAAGGAAGGTTGATATATTGTGCGTGCAAGAGACCAGATGGAAGGAAAGTAAGGCCAGGTGTTTAGGAAACGGCTTCAAATTGTTCTATCATGGTGTGGATGGCAGGAGAAATGGGGTAAGGGTTATACTAAAGGAACAATATGCCAAGAGTGTTTTAGACATGAGTGTGTCTGACAGAGTGATTTTTATGAAGCTCGAAATTGATGGTGTAATGATGAATGTTGTTAGTGCATATGCTCCACAAGTTGGGTGTGCAATGGATGAGAGAGAGAAATTTTGGAGCGAGTTGGATGAAGTTGCGGTGAGTGTACCCAAGGGTGAGAGACTAGTGATTGGAGCGGACTTTAATAGGCATGTTGGTGAAGTGAACAGAGGGGATGAGGAAGTGATGGGTAGGTAAGGTGTTAAGGAGAGAAATGCAGAAGGTCAGATAATTGTGAATTTTGCGAAAAGGATGGACATGGCTGTGGTGAGTACGTATTTTAAGAAGAGGGAGGAGCATAGGGTGACATACAAGAGTGGAGGAAGATGCACACAGGTGGATTATATCCTGTGTAGGAAGGCCAGTCTGAAGGAGATTGGAGACTGTAAAGTGGTGGCAGGAGAAAGTGTAGTTATGCAGCATAGAATGGTGGTCTGTAGGATAACGTTGGTGATCAAGAAGAGGAGGAGGAGTGTGAATGCAGTGCCAAGGATTAAATGGTGGAAGTTTAAAAAAGGGTGATTGTGAAGTGGAGTTTAGGGAAGAGTTAAGACAGGTACTGGGAGGCAGTGGAGAGTTGCCGAATAGCTGGGTAACTACAGCAGAACTAGTAAGGGAGACTGCTAGAAAGGTGCTTGATGTGACATCTGGACAGAGGGAGGAGGACAAGGAGACCTGGTGGTGGAATGAGGAAGTACAGGAGAGTATACAGAGGAAGAGGCTGACGAAGAAGTGGGATTGTCAAAGAGATTAAGAAAGTAGACATGAGTATAAGGAGATGAGGCACATGGCAAAGAGGTTGCCAAAGCTAAGGATAAGGCGTATGGAGAGTTGTATGAGGGATTGGACACTAAAGAGGGAGAAAAGGACCTGTACCAATTGGCTAGACAGAGGGACAGAGCTGGGTGAGATGTGCAGCAAGTAAGGGTGATCAAGAATAGTGAGGGGAAAGGTACTCACAAGTGAGGAGAGTGTGTTGAGTAGATGGAAAGAGTACTATGAGGGACTGATGAATGAAGAGAATGAGAGAGAGAAGGTTGGATGATGTGGGGATAGTGAATCGGGAAGTGAAACAGATTAGCAAGGAGGAAGTAAGGACAGCTATGAAAGGCTGTTGGCCCAGATGACATACCAATGGAAGCATGGAGGTGCTTAGGAGATATGGCAGTGGAATTTTTAACTAGATTGTTTATTGAAATTTTGGAAAGTCAGAGGATGCCTGAGGAGTGGAGAAAGTGTTTTGGTACCTGTCTTTAAGAATAAGGGTGATGTGCAGAGCTGCAGTAACTACAGAGGGATAAAATTGATCAGTCACAGCTTGAAGTTATGGGAAAGAGTTGTAGAACCTAGGTTAAGAAGGGAGGTGATGATTAGTGATCAGCAGTATGGTTTCATGCCAGGAAAGAGCACTACAGATGCAATGTTCGCTCTTAGTGTTATTGGAGAAATACAGAGAAGGTTAGAAGGAGTTGCATTGTGTCTTTGTAGACTTGGAGAAAGCATATGACAGGGTGACTAGAGAAGAGTTGTGGTATTGTATGAGTAAGTTGGGAGTGGCAGAGAAGTATGTAAGAGTGGTACAGGATATGTACAAGGGTAGTGTGACAGTGGTGAGGACTGCAGTGGGAGTGACAGATCCGTTTAAGGTGGAGGTGGGATTACATCAAGGGTCCGCTCTTGAGTCCTTTCCTATTTACAGTGGTGATGGACAGGTTGACAGATGAGATCAGACTGTAGGCCCCGTGGACTATGATGTTTGCAGATGCCATTGTGATCTGTAGTGAGAGTAGGAATCAAGTTGAGGAGACTCGGAGAGGTGGAGATGTGCTCTAGAGAGCAGAGGAATGAAGGTCAGCAGGGCTAAGACAGAATATATGTGTGTAAATGAGAGGGAGGGTAGAGAAATGGTGAGGATGCAGGGAGTAGAGTTGGTAAAGGTGGACGAGTTTAAGTACTTGCGATCAACAGTTCAGAGTAATGGTGAATGTGGAAGAGAGGTGAAGGAGAGTACAGGCAGGGGGGAATGGGTGGAGAAGAGTGTCAGGAGTCATTTGTGACAGACTGGTACCAGTAAGAGTGAAAGGGAAGGTCTGCAAGAGGGTAGTGAGACCAGCTATGTTATATGGGTTGGAGACGGTGGCATTGACAAAAAGGCAGGAGTCAGAGCTGGATGTGGCAGAGTTAAAGATGTTAAGATTTGCACTCTGTATGACTAGGATGGATAGGATTAGGAATCCATGTATTAGAGGGTCAGCTCATGTTAGACAGTTTGGAGACAAAGCAAGAGAGACTAGATTGCGTTGGTTTGGACATGTGCTGAGGAGGGATGATGGGTATATTGGGAAAAAGATGCTAAGGATGGAGCTGCCAGGTAAGAGGAAAAGAGGAAGGCCTAAGATAAGGTTTATGGACGTGGTGAGAGAGGACATGCAGGCGGTTGGTGATGCAGAGGATAGGAAGAAATGGAAAGAGATTGTCCGCTGTGGCGACCTCTAACAGGAAAAGCCAAAAGATGGTGTGTGTGTGTGTGTGTGTGTGTGTGTGTGTGTGTGTGTGTGTGTGTGTGTGTGTGTGTGTGTGTGTGTGTGTGTGTGTGTGTGTGTGTGTGTGTGTGTGTAGCATTCTATAACTGTCAAGAATCTAAATGGCAATGCTCAGATCTGCTCTGAGCTAAAACAGAATGGCATTAAATATACTGATCCGAAGGATATTGCCAATATCCTGGCAGATCGATTTAGTGCCAACTTCACCCCCCTCTCGCCCCCTAAATGGCCCATCTCAATACCGGAAAATTGCCAAATTCCAGTAATAATGGCCACACAGGTACAAAACGCACTCTCTAAAGCCAAGAATACAGCATCCATGGGACCAGATGACATCCCGGGCTGTGTACTACATGAACTACAATATGAATTGGCACCTCACCTAAGTGTCATGTTTAATCATAGCCTCACCTCAGGTTTCGTGCCCACTGAGTGGCGCAGAGCTACAGTTATCCCAATCCACAAGGGGGGAATCCAACTTGGATCCCGGAAACTACCGTCCCATCAGTCTGACGAGCCTTATCTGCAAGGCCATGGAGCGTATTATCATGGAACTTATAAACAAAGACATTGGCAACCTTCAAACACTGGGCCCCACCCAGTTTGGGTTTGTGAAGGGCCGATCTTGTCTCCTGAACCTGATTGACTTCTTTGAATCAGTCTCCAGAGCCATGGGCAAGGGTAAGGTGGTCCACACAGCCTATCTAGACCTTGCCAAGGCCTTTGACACCATCCCCCACTCTGGAATCATAGATAAACTTACTAAGTTGGGCATTAATCCCTATGTCACCCAATGGGTTGCTAAATGGCTTACTGATAGAACCCACACTGTAAATGTAGCAGACTCCAAATCCAGCTCCAGACAAGTGGAGTACCTCAGGGTTCAGTCCTGGGGCCGCTCTTGTTTGGCATCTACTTCTCTGAAGTACAGGTCAACACTAAGGGACTCTAGCTAACAAAGTTTGCAGATGACTGCAAACTGGGAGCCATTATTGAATCCCCAAATGATGTGGATACTCTACAAAAGGGCCTTACAGAAACAGATGCTTGGTGCCAGAGCCATGGGCTCAAGCTCAATGCCAAGAAATGTATTGATCTGAAGTAGGAGATTCATTTGTCTGCAACCTGTGGGTTATGGATCCGATATCGGATCCGAACCGGCATGGTTTACCAGCTATGGATCCAAGCTCTCAGCTCCTCCCCTCACCCATAATGCCCTGCTCTACCCTCATGACCTCAGATCTCGTTTGCCGCTCATGGTGACCAGATTGTGTTTTCTAAGCTCTCCAGCTAAGTGTAGTTTTTTTAGTCTTAAAGTGCTTATTTTTGAAAGTTTTGTGTGAAAGTTGTGTGGAAGTGTAGGTTTCCCTTTTATATTATTATACTTTGTGTCTTAAAATTTAATTTTACTTATCCCTCCCCTCGCTGGTAGCGTAGTGTGTGTTTGGGCCTGTTGAGTGGTTTTGTTACTTTACTTTAACTAGTTTTAGTAACCTTGTTTTTGCTTTTGGGATGTCTGAGCAGCCCAAAGCTGTATTTTCCAAGTGCTCCGAGTGTGGCCATAAGCTTTCCCCAGCTGATGGCCACACTCGGTGTGTTAGATGCCTGGGGGTTGAACACCTCACATCTGGATGTTCCATTTGTGCAGGGTTCAACCCCAGGGCATTGAAGGAGCGGAGGTCCAAGCTTGTCTTGGGTCTTTTACCACCGGACTCTGCTCCGGCCTCCGCACCTTCGGGGGTAACCGTTGCTACGGTTGTCCCGGCTCCCCCTCCTCCTCCTGGGACTCAACCTCCCTGTAGTGGTTCGGAGGAGAGGGAAGCTAGGAAGAAGGACCGGAGGGAGAAGCACCATAAGCGGCGGGCCGAGACCTCTGTTTCGGTCCCGCCAGCCAAGCGGGCTTCTCCTCTGGCCTCATTGTCTGCTGGCTCTCCCCCTCCTCGGCTCCGGTCTCCAGTGTGTTTTTCACCGGGACCTGAGGAGGAGGAGACCCGATCTCCGTCGAGGCTATCGAGGAGGCACTCAAGGCCTACCTCGGTAGCCTTGTCGAGATCAACTTATAGCCTGTCAGACGCTGATCTGGACCGGATGATAAGGTTCATCCAGGCCCAGATGCAGATGGGAGTGCTCTTGCCTCCCCCCCCCCCTCTGGGGGGGAGCTCGACCCCTTTTTTCAAGCCAATTGCTCCTTCTCTGACCCGCTACCCAGGTTCGGAGCAGTTGGAGCCGAGCAGCTTTGGAGCCGGGGGTGGGTCGGCGCCGATAGTACTTGGTACTTCGGATCCGACCTCTCGGAGCCTGGATCCGAGCTTCGGATCCGGGGGGGGGATCAGTGCTCCTTCGGCACCGTCTGTGTCGGCGCGCACTGTCCCTTCGGATCCGGCGCGGCGCCGGCTCGATCCACCTCGGATCCGAGGGGAGCCGATTGTCGGATCCTTTGGTCGAGGTCGGCTCCTTCGCTTTTGATGTAGTGGAGAGGGCCCTGTTGAGGGTCTCCGGACCCCGGCACTTGCTTCGGCTCCATCCCCCGCTCCCTCTGCACTGGGTCAGGCTTCCACCATCCGGCCCTTGGGACAGCCCGCTCCTGTGCCCCAAGCTGTTCCCCTGGAACAGGTTACTGTTTGCGAGGAGTCCTCTGACAGCCCCCAGAGGATGTTCCCGCAAGCATACGTGCAAAAGGAGGCACATTGACTCCCCCGAGTCTCTCACGGAAGACACGGATTTGGAGGAAGGGGAAGGCTCCCCACGGTCACTCCCCGAGGATGTCTCCTTTGGAGACATCATGGAAATGCTCCGCATAAGGGGGGGGTGGTCTGCCCCCAAGTCTTTCTCGGACGAGTCCGTGTTCTTGGAGGCATTTGAAGCGGGCCCATCTACCTCTTGGGTGTCCCCTCCTGCCGACCCCCTGGTGGACCTCATTACCACCAGGGCGTGGAAGGAACCGGACACCGTGGAGCCAATCCCTAAAAGGCCCGACTGTATTTTGTCCCCCGGCTGACCGTGCCCATTGGAGTAAGGGGCCTCCGGTAGATGCCATGTTGACGGCGGCCACCAAGAGGGAACTTGCTCAGGAGAGTCCCTCAGTCCATCCCCCGAGCAAGGAGTCTCGGATGATGGACCGCTTGGGGAAGTGGGTGTTTAGTTCAGCGACCTTCTCTGTAAGGGCGCTGAACTATCTGGCACATGTGATTAGGATGCAGCGCGATCTTATTAAAGAATACGCTGCATCCCCCCCAGAGTCCATGTCTGAGGAGGGCAAACTGCTGCACTCCATCCGCATGGCCACTCTCAGGTCCGTTACCAATACCTCTATGCGGCTACTCTCCCATGCTACGGAAGGCGCCGCTAGAGCCGCAGGGGCAGGCCTAGTTACTAGAAGTCAGGCCTGGCTCCGTCATTGCGATTTCTCAGAGCCCTTCAAAGCGTCATTTGCGAATGCCCCCTTCGATGGTTCTGCCCTCTTTGGCAAAACTGTTCGCGACACTTTGACCCAGAGCGAGAAGGACGGGAAGACGCTGTCTGCCGTCGGAATCTGCTTCTCTGCACCCCAGAGGCCCTATTCTAGGAACCAAAAGGGTCAGAAGAAGATGTGGTTCCGGAAGTCGCAGCAATCCCAGCCTGCTCCGGACAACCAGTCCTTCCGTGGCAGAGGAGGACAGGGAGGACGCCGCCCTAGAGGCAGAGAGGCTCCCAGGAACTTCGGGTCCAGAGAACCCTTCTCTGAATGGCCCGCGCAGCAGCCCTGAGGGGTTGCCCGGCTGCTCCACTCTGGAGGCAGTCGGGGGACGTTTTTCGGAGCACCTGGCGGCATGGGAGTCAATAACATCAGACCGCTGGGTTCTCCAGATCATATCCAGAGGATACCGTATCCCCTTTCTTCACTTGCCAAAATTGAAGTCCCTCCCCGACGTTCCACCCGGTCAGTGGGAGGCCGCTTTGGCAGAAATTGGCCATCTGCTAAAGAAAAGAGCCATCCAGCCCGTCCCCCCAGACCAGATCGGATCAGGGTTCTACTCCAGGTTCTTTTTAGTGCCAAAAAAGACAGGGGATCTAAGACCAATTTTAGACCTTTCACTCTTGAACCTGGCAGTTCCCAAGGAGAAGTTCCGAATGGTCACTCTGCAGTCTATTCTCCCCCTTCTGGGAGAAAATCACTGGATGTGCTCCATAGACCTCAAGGATGCGTACTACCATATACTAATGGACAGGCGCTCCAGGAGGTTTCTCCGCTTCCGGCTGGGAGCCAGTCACTACCAGTTCCGGGTCCTTCCCTTTGGTCTCACCACAGCCCCCAGGTTGTTCACCAAAGTATTAGCAGTGGTAGCGGCCCACCTGAGGCTTCAGGGGGTACATGTCTTTCCCTACCTGGACGACTGGCTCCTTACCGCCCCAACAAGGCATCTACTACTATTGGCGCGAGACTCCTTTCTCCATCTTGCTCCCCGTCTGGGCATCACTATAAACACAAAAAAATCCAACCTAGCACCCACGCAGTTCATAGATTTTTATAGGTGCCAGGTTAGACACAAGGAGATTAAAAGCCTTCCTCACTGCGGACAGAGTTCAAAATCTGCAACTCCAGGTGCGGGCCATTCTCCACTCAAGCTCAGTTCCGGCGGAGTTGGTCCTGAGGGCTCTAGGGTCCATGGCGGCTGCTATAGCACTTCTTCCTTTCGCCAGGTTCAATATGCGCATCCTCCAGTGGACACTCCTAGTACAGTGGTCGTATCTTGCTCTTCCTATGCATCATCCCATTGCGATCAGCAAGGCTTGCAAGCGGTCCCTCCTGTGGTGGCTTCACTCTCCAGATCTCCACGGAGGCCGCCCATTTTGTGCTTCTCCCCCTCTCGCCACGGTGACCACGGACGCCTCCCGCCTCGGGTGGGGGGGCATTTGCAGGCCGGACCGTCCAAGGCACGTGGAACGATTCAGAGACCTTACTGCATATCAACGTTCTAGAGATGAGAGCAGTGCTCTTAGCGTTGCTAGCACTTCCAGGCCTTTCTTCCCTTGGGAACAATTGCGATTCAATCGGACAACATGTCGGTTGTCTGGTATATCAACAAGCAGGGAGGAACCAGGTCTTACCCTCTTTGTCGAGAAGCCATGAGAGTTTGGGAAGGGGCAATCTCCACCAACCGCTTTCTCATAGCAACTCACATTCCGGGTCGGTCCAACATCCTGGCGGACAAACTCAGTCGCACCATTCTCACCCCTTACGAGTGGTCTCTCAGTACTCAAGTAGCGGAACGCATATTCGCACGGTGGGGAACTCCTTGTTGCGATCTTTTTGCCTCTCCCTCAAACACCAAGTGCGACAGTTTTTTCGCTCTGATACCTCCTCCCGGAGGTTCCCCAAGGGACGCTCTGGTGCATGCTTGGCCACCCGGTCTTCTTTATGCTTATCCCCCCTTGCCTCTGATGCTCCAAGTTCTTCAGAAAGCCTCTCTGTTGGGGTGCAGAATGATTCTCATTGCTCCGTTTTGGCCTCAACAGATCTGGTTCCCCTTCCTAAGGTCTCACTCTGTGAATCCTCCTTGGATTCTAGATCCCATTCCGGATCTGATATCTCATCCATCCCGCTTATCTCCTCCGAACCTGGACAACCTGAAGCTGACCGCTTGGCTGCTCCAGTTCCACTCTTGATCAGGACTCCTGGTATTTCATCCCCTGTTAAGGCGATCCTGGTGGCAGCTCATAAGCCATCCACTAGGAAAGTCTACCGCAGCAAGTGGAAACGGTTCTCGTTGTGGGCAGAACGGCAAGGCCTAAACCCCTTCACAGTTCCTCTCCCTTTGGTGCTTGATTTCTTAACCACTCTTTTTAACAATGGTGCCAGCAGTTCCACGATTAAAGTACAACTTGCGGCAATTTCCCATTATCACATTGGTCATGACTCCAATCCACTGATGTCGGCCAAGTTGTGTAAGATTTTCCTTAAAGGTACTTTTCTTCTCAGGCCCCCTGTAAAGCAAGCGGTTCCTCCTTGCGACCTTTCCTTAGTTCTCCAGGCCTTGACCGCCCCCCCCCCCCTTCGAACCGGCGGCTACGGTAGATCTGAAATTCTTGTCTTTCAAGACCGCCTTCTTAGTAGCCATTACTTCGGCCAAGAGAGTTTCAGAGCTTCAAGCATTATCAGCTAAACCTCCTTACTTGGTCTTTCATCCGGACCGTGTTTACCTCAGGACCAACCCGTCCTTTCTTCCTAAGGTAGCTTCTGAAGCAAACATTAATCAATCCATTAACCTCCCTGTCTTCTTTCCTAAATATGAAAACAAAGGTGAATACAAGCTTCACTCCTTAGATGTTCACAGGCAACTTAGATTTTATCTAAACAGGACGGCTGGTCATAGGCAATCCGACCAGTTCATTTCCTTTGCTAAATTTAATTTGGGCAAACCAATTTCTAAAGTCTCACTATCTCGCTGGATTTCACAATGTATCTTATTGGCTTATCAAGCTTCAGGAAGGCCCGCACCAGAGGGTGTACATGCCCATTCAACCCGGTCAGTCTCTACCTCGGCAGCCTTTAAGGCTAGGATTCCTCTAGATGATATTTGTGCAGCAGCCACGTGGGCTTCATCTCATACTTTTATTTCCCACTACAAGTTGGATCTTGCATCTAGGGGTAGAGCATCCTTTGGCTCCGCGGTGCTCCGGAATATCCTTCCATGATGGCCGCCCAAAATTCAGGTAGCTGGGGACTCTGTCCCACAGGTTGCAGACAAATGAATCTCCTACTTCAGATTTAGAAGTTATGTACTCACCATAACGTTCCATCTGAGTAGGTGTATTCATTTGTCTGCAACCATCCCGCCCTCCTATCCCCCTGGCCTTTCTGTTTCCTGCATATGTTGTGTTACCCTTTTCAGGGTGTTCTTGCTGTTGGCAAACTCGATCTGAGGTCATGAGGGTAGAGCAGGGCATTATGGGTGAGGGGAGGAGCTGAGAGCTTGGATCCATAGCTGGTAAACCATGCCGGTTCGGATCCGATATCGGATCCATAATCCACAGGTTGCAGACAAATGAATACACCTACTCAGATGGAACGTTATGGTGAGTACATAACTTCTAATTATCCCCTTTTTGGGGAAAAAACATGTATCCATGAATTACCATATAGGTGGCAGTACACTAAACACAAAGTGTGATAAGAGACTTAGGGACACAGGTGGACAGTGGTCTCACCTTCGATAGCCACATCGCCACAACAGTCAGGAAATCCTATGTGGCACACCTCATCACGAAGGGCTTTTCATCCAGAAAAAAGGAGGTCATTGTCCCACTGTACTCATCCCTCATTAGACCCATTATAGAATACAACGCCCCATTTGGTATGTACCTCTCAAGACATCTGCAACAACTGGAAAGGCCTCAGAAATATCTCACTAAAAGAATCACAGGCCTAAAGCAGATGCCCTACGCTGACCGCCTTTAAAAAAACTCCAGCTATACTCTTGTCGCATATCGTCTACTCAGATGCGATCTCTGCTTAACATACAAGGCCATGTCAAACCCAGAGCTGTTGGACATGCTACACTTAAAGAAATCCCAATCCCTCAGAGCTACACGCTCCAGGGATCTAAACCTTGTCATCACAATAAACAAGACATGCTGGAGGGATAGGTTCCTGACCCACAGACTCCCCAGACCTGGAATAGATTGCCCATACATGTCAAGCAGAGTGCCTGTTTGGACCTCTTCAAGTGGAACCTTGACGATTGGATGGGAGAAAGGAAATTCCCCCCAGGGATCACGTCAGTCGCCCTGCTAGACAGGGGTCCAGGAAAGTAAATAATGTGGGAAGAAATAGCCAGGGAATTGTTAGGCTTGTATAGGCCCTAGGGCTGATAGCCTAGTACCAACCTATGACCAACCTATGAACCTATATATATATGTGTGTGTGTGTGTGTGTGTGTGTGTGTGTGTGTGTGTGTGTGTGTGTGTGTGTGTATATGTATATGTATATGTATGTATATATATATATATATATATATATATATATATATATATATATATATATATATATATATATATATATATGTGTGTATGTGTATATATATAATGTGTGTGTGACTAGGATCAAATCTGAAGTGGAACCAGGGGGATTTGTTTTATTAGGTAGAGTGATAGAGTGGATTATTTGAGTAAAGTTGTAGAGATTGATGGATAGGGATGGAGAGGGGCTAATTATTGTTCCAGTCAATATGTACATCTCCTAAGGTATAAGTTTCGTAGTTAATTGTTGTGGATGCCCATAAGCGAATCTCCTCGAGAGTTGAGCTATTATTACCAGGAGAGATATATAGAGGGCAATGAAGCAAATGTTTTTGTGCTCGTTTAGCTTAAGTAGTCCAGCAGTTAGTTTGGTGTTTTGGAATTGTGGGATTGGAATTTGGGGGGGAATTAAGGTGAGGAAGTTAGAGTAGACTTAGGGCAGTGCCGCCAACTTTTTTTCCTAGTCGGTCGTTTCTGAGATTATTGTATCGTTGGGGCAGGATCTCCGAGTTGGAGATGAAGGGTTTGAGCCAAGTTTCAGCTATGGCTAGGATGTCCGGTTGGTTGTGGTTTAGCCATGTATGTAAGTGGTGAGCTTTGTTACAAAGACTCTGTGCATTGATAGTAATGATCTTTAGGTGATTAATGTGGGAGGAAGAAGTAGAGGGGTTGGTGTTATTACAGTGAGTAGGGCCGGGGTTGGGAATGGATATCACCGGCTTGGATTATGTTGTTGAAGAGAATGTCTCTTAGACATTTTGGTTTGCTAGGAATGTGTTCAGGGAGTGTTCAGATTAGATTAGGTGACAGTATCTTAGCTTTGCAGGTGAAGAGGAAGAATTTAGGGTGGAGTAGGTGGAGAGGGCTGGGCTGAATGAGAAAGGGCGAGATGGTGGAAATGTGAGTAATAGTGAGGATGGAATTGTGTGGAGGTTACTTTTGTGGGTAGTAATGGATAAGTAAGGTAGGAATATGAGCTAGCATAGCATAAGGGAATTAGGAAGAGAGAAAGACACTGGACCTGGAAAATGTGGTAATTTAAGGAGGTCATGTTAGATGAGAAAGAGATAAGTTTAGATGTGAAGGGGAGAGAAGCTGATAATCAGGGTTTATAGTGGGATTGAGATTTTCTAGGAATTAAGGGAGAGGAGGTGAGTATGGGTGAGTAGGTGGAGTATGACTGGAAGAGTGTGGGAGGGAGTATGACTGGAAGAGTGTGGGAGGGAGGGATTTTGGTGGGAGGAGTTTAAAGGGGTGTAGTAATTGGGTAATAGGACTAAGAGGGAGGGGCAAGTGATGAATAAGGGTAGGGGTACTGGGGGCGTGTGGAAGTTGGGGGCAGGGTAGGGGAGTGGAGTGAGCCCGCAGGGCAAACGGAGCGGGAAGAGCAAGAGAGGAGAGTGCAGCAGAAAAAAGTAACAGCAAGAAGCAGTTGAAATAACTAGAGAGAGGAGGTTTGTACTAGATTATATGATTCTTTCTCTTACTTTTCAGGCAAGGTATTTTAGTCAGTTGTTACTGAGGGAGGCTGAGTAAGGAGGGAGGGGATATTACCAGGTGTGAATATTAGATCTCGGCTTTCTGTCGTGGCTAGATCCCTAGTGTGAGGATTAAACCTATTGGGTATATAAAGAGTGACTGGCGGGGTTGCGTAGGCAAGTGCTGCCACCTAGAGGTGGAGGAAGATGCGGAGTAGCAGGAACAAATCAAAAAATTCTAAGATAGGGCTATCAGGAGGCTGGAGAAGTCAAGCGGTCTGCGGTGGGCTGCTGAAAACACACACACAGAAAGTCAGACTAACTCAAAGGAAGTACAACAAGTTAGCAGAGAAATTAGTTGTAAGTGCATACATTTACTCAGTCTTGTAGGGGGGGGGGGTTCTTAGTGGTAGCTTTCTAAGTACCAGGCAAGCAGGTGAACTCAAGGTGTCTTCAGGAGTTTGCCAGAAGTATTTCCTTCCTTAAAATGTAGGGAGGGAGCACCCAGGGCAAGTTACTGCAGAAATGAGAGAGAGACAACACAGTTAGTTAAATTTGCAGGTAAAAAGGTAAGAACAAGAGAAAGAAGGGGGGCCCGAAGGCAAATTAGAGCAGAAGGAATAAAGCAGAGCACAGAAAATGGAGGATAGGCTACAGAGAGGTATTACTTGAGCTTCAGAAATGAGATTTGAATAGTAACAGTTTTTGCAGCTGAGTTATATATTAGAGACCCAGGACAGTTAGAGAGGAAGTAGTTGCTTCACAGTAAAACATGGAGTAGACAGTAGTAAGCAAAGCAATATCCAGTAGAAATACAGTATTCATCATTACAGTGAAACTATAACATTAAAATAGCAATTCAAACAGCTTCAGAACAGTGTAAAAAAAACAAGTCATTTGATGCCCTTGCAAACAGTCAGAATTGAGCATTGTGAGAGTAATACATTTAAACTGTAATAACTTCCAACAATATAGTGAAACCACGGGAGTATTTCAACAGAAGGTGAAAAATAAAATAACAGCTTTAGCAAATGTATATATGTCGCATGGGGCCCATAAAACACAATGCACAGAGAAAAAATAAATAAAAACAGTTGTCTTGTTATATGTGTGGTAAAGATTATGAAAATAACAGGCGTTCAGTAGCACGTCTTTTGGATAGTAAAAGCAGGCATACAGCTGTACAATTTTAGTTTGGCGTGCTTTATCATGCGCAGTAAAGTTTTTTTAGCAGGCGTACAGCAAATACAATTAAAGGTTATAAAGGTGAGCATTCTGCTGTGCACTTTAATTAGGCTTGCTTTTTGTTTTGTACTACGCTATATCCAGAGACTATATATTGGCCACATAGTGCCCAAAATGGACATAAATAGTAAAAAAAAGTAGCCGCTCTGCCTGTAATTGAGTGAGGAAAACCTAAAGTAATAGGCATTCAGTACTTCACTTAGTGGTATTCTCTCAGCAGGATAAATATAGTAGAGTAAACCGGAAAGTCTACTGGGCGACTATGCCGTTCACCCAGTAAACTTTAAATTGGAGCAACGGAGTTAATACATAGCCTCAATAGACCCATAAAAACAGCTTGCAGGAGTAAAACGATGATTTAGTATGCTACAATGTGATCTAAGTTGATTGCTACATAAGCAGTAGAGAGGAAGATGCCAACAGAAGTAGCAGTATCTTATTAAACAATCTAACAGCAAAGTACATGGAGATAATATCTATAGATAGATAGATATATAAAATATGTATGTATGTGTGTGTGTATATGACTGTGGTGGTGATGGTGGTAGTGCTGCGGTAGCGTTGTTGCCTCACATTAAGACATTGTCCTGTTCGATTCTCAGGTAGAGCATCTTCTGTGTGGAGACCTGAGTGAATGGGCATACCTTCGTTGAAGGTTGTGCGTCGGGGCCGGCAACTCGGCCCCCTAACCATATATATATATATATATATATATATATATATATATATATATATATATTGTGGAGCAGGAAACCTTTGTACAAAAACTTAACAATTTGCTGCTTAACCAGGATTTTTCAAGATTGTGACCTTGAACGAAGTGAACAAAGCTTCAGTACCATTGATAAGCTGCTTAAAACCTTGGAATGCAAGCAGCATATCAAGAATTTTTCTTTCTGTCTGTGCATAACCCCAGCCTAGGAAGAGCATTCGGCATCCCCAAAGTACACAAGGACCTCACCGACCCCCCCCATTCAGGCTCATCGTCTCTAACCATAAAACCAAGACAGAGACCATATCGGAATACCTGGACTTCATTTTCTACCCGCTAGTTCAGGCTACGTATTTTTACATCAAGGACTCCTGGGATTTTTTTAAACATTTTGCATGAGAGTAATATTGATTTCTCAAAATGCATGTTAGTAATGCTAGACTAAGTAGCATTGTACTCCAACATCCCCCACAGGGAAGGTTTGGAAGCGTTAGAACTGTTTCTTAACAAGCATGCTAAATTCAATGTTTTTTAAAACTGAAATGCTTATAGCTTTAACCACAGTGGTTCTGAAAAACAACTTTTTCTGCTTCAATGGAGCCATCTACCTACAGACCAAGGGGGGTGGCGATGGGGTCCATAATGGCCCCCTCTTTTGCTAACCTAGTCCTCCGCAAATGGGAGAAGGAGACTTTGACCCATATACAAGGCTTCCACAAAGCCCACTTATATCGTCGTTTTATTGACTATTTTTTTCGTGTGCGAGGATGACAACACCGAGCTGGACACCTTCTTTACGGCACTCACAAACAGCATCCCATACCTAGACTTTGTAGTCTCATGACGAGGGACCTACATCTCCTTCCTTGATACTCAGTTAACCATTGACCCCAGCACTGGCAGCCTTACCTCCAATGTGTACTGAAAGAACACTTACAGGAACAACTTCCTGGATTTCAAAAGTCAGCACCCCTTCTTTATGAAGAAGAATGTCCTCAAAGGGCAGTACATCCGCCTCTCCAGGATCATCTCTGACGATGATACCTTCCTCATGGAAAGCCAATTCCTTTCAAAAATGTTCATCCGCCGACATTACCCCAAACAGCTAGTAGAGGATGTCTTTCAAGAAGTGGCCTCCCACAGATCAGACAGACACCACCCATCCTTACTCATGGCTTCACCCCCCCCCCCCCAGACCACCAGAACTACTGAACCCAAGAACAGAAACTGTAGTTTCCCCATCAGCGGAGATATGACCCCCATTAGGGATATCATTGGCAAATACTGGAACATAATAAGAGCAGACCACAAAACCCACCAGATAGTGGATAATGAGCCTGTCTTCTTATACAAGAAGAACAGAACGCTCAAACAAACCTTTGAAAGGAAAGCGACCCCCATACTCAGGAATGATGCAGATCCCCATGAGCCTGCTAACCCATAAAACCCCAAAGGTATGGGCTCTTGCAAGCATTGTGTAGTCTGCCCTTTCATACACTCGGGCACATCCTACACTTTTCAACACTGTAACATCACGGTGCAGTTCAAAGCCCAGCAAGACTGCCACTCAGTTCTAGTCTACGCAGCCTACTGCAACAAATGTTTTTCCTTCTACATTTGAAAAACAATTAGAAAGCTCTCGGACAGGGTGAAGGAACACCTTGCAGCCATCAGGCATAATGACAGTTACAATGCATTAAACAGACATGCCACGAGTTGCAACGGCTTCCCCCGTTTTAAATTTCTAGTGTTAGAACAGGTCCAGCAGTTTTTTGGAGATTGCAACACACTACTGGAGCTGATGGAATTAAGATGGCAGCTCCTCCTTGAAGCAGATACCCCATCAGGGCTTAACGAGAATCTCCACATTAATTGTGCATTAAAGTGGTACAACTAAAAAGTTGCAGCACGTCCCCTAGTGGCAGGATGTTGGCAGATAAAACCTTTTGTTTTATACTGCATTGGCGTAGTCTATCTACCAATCATATTGAAGTATTTTTTTTATACCTGTTAGACTATTTAAAGCTCGCACAGTACTGCAAATGCATTACATTTTGCTCTGATGAAGTTCGATTGTTATTAAAGCAAACAAAAGCGCTCAGCAAATAAGAGTTATGGCTCAGCGTCTAGTCATTGGATTTCTGTTTTTGTTTTTAACGGTTCGGAAGTTTTCTGTAGTGTATGTGTGTGTGTACATATATATCTATCTATGTTGCTTGCTACTGAGATTTGTCTGCGTACATCAACAGGACATAAGCTGATTTAAGTATATTTCCTGCATTTTATTGTGGTTTTATAATTTGGACTGATTCCTCAGATCTAGCTCTGTTGAAAATGTCTTGTGTGTATCTCTGAAGCTCTGCACTAGTTGCTAAACTGCTTTGAAATTCCTTTAAGTGTTAATTAGCTTGGGGGGGTTTCTGATAACATTAAAACCTGTGTTTGTTACATTTCTTGTAATCATTTTAAATAGAGTTGCTTGCTACTGAGATTTGTCTGCATACATCAACTGGACATAAGCTGATTTAAGTATATTTCCTGCATTTTATTGTGGTTTTATAATTTGGACTGATTCCTCAGATCTAGCTCTGTTGAAACTGTCTTCCCCACCCCCCCCTCCGTGTTCTTGGTAGTAGTTTAAATTTGGTGGCTTTTGCAGTGCCCACCCCACTGTAGATTTGATCTAGGACACTCCCCCAGTCCCATCTCTTTACTGCATTCTAGCTAATAAACCCTTTCTGCACTTGCTTTTAGTCCTTTTTAATTTAATTACTTTTTTTCAAACTGTGTGTGGACTAATATTGCTACATACTCAGTGTGCCAGCTTGCACTGCATGTGAATTGTTTTTACTACTGTTTTTGCTATTTTCTGAAAAAAAAAAAAAAACATTTCTGCTTTTACTGTATTTGTATTTCTTCCTAACTTATTTTGCTTTTGCGTCATCTTAAAAGTACTCAGTTGTATTTATTACTTCTTGGTGCAACTCATTTTAAGCCTTTTAGTTTAAGCACTTGGGCTTCAGACCCAGTTGTTTTACATTAAGAAGGTTTGTGGTTTGCACTGTAGTGGCAGGACGGGTAGCTTACATCCTTCTAAGTTGGGAACTGCTGATTGAGGGCTCAGTGTCAGTTATTCTAAAAGTGTATTAATTCTGGTTTAAGCACTTGGGCTTCAGGCCAGTTATTTTACATTAAAAGGGTTCGTGGTCTGCACTCTTGTGGGAGGAGAGGCTGGACTCTGCCCTTCTGAGCTGGAAATTTCTGGTTAAAGGCTTATAGTGCCTGCATATTTGAACTGCTTCTTACTGAAATTGGTACACCTTTGTTTGCTGTAGCGTAGACTAGATCCAGGCCTGCTGAATCTAGTTTTTGTATAACTTAAGCACTAATCCAGGCATTCTTCATAGTTTTCAATTGTATTTATTACTGCTTGGTAGTAACTTGATTAAAGTGTAGCTATCATTCTAAGTCTTTTGGATTAAGCACTTGGGCTTCAGACCAGTTGTTTTACATTAGGAAGGTTTGTGGCCTGCACTGTGGTGGCAGGACAGGTGGCTTACATCCTTCTAAGTTGGGAACTGCTGATTTGAGGGCTCAGTGTCTGTTATTCTAAAAGTGTATTAGTTCTGGTTTAAGCACTTGGGCTTCAGGCCAGTTATTTTACATTAAGAAGGTTCGTGGTCTGCACTCTTGTGGGAGGAGAGGCTGGACTCTGCCCTTCTGAGCTGGGAATTTCTGGTTAAAGGCTTATAGTGCCTGCATATTTCAACTGTTTTTTACTTTAATTGGTACACCTTGTTTGCTCTAGTCCTCTCTTAAAACCTAGTTGCCTCGTGGTTTTGGCGTCCTTTTAGGCTTGTTGGCTGTTGGTGAAGCACCCACCAAGAGGAGAAGAAAGGAGCCACTTTTGAGATTTTAAGTATTTTTCCTCTGTTTATTTGCTAAGTTTTTCTGCATAGTTGCCTAGTTTGAGCATTTTCTGGCTTGTTAAACTTGATTTCTGCATTAGTAGCTGTATTTAGAGCACAACCAAAAGCTGTTTACTGAATTTCCTGTTTGCACTTAATTTTAAAATCATTTTTTTCTCAAAACTTGCATATTTTCTGTCTTTGGCCTAGCACTCTTGTGTGGGGTCATTTACTGTACTGTTATAACTTGATATTACTTGTGTACCTCTGCTATCTCTGAAAAAAAAAACAAAAACACAATCTTGCTTTTTTCCCACTTTTCTGAGATTTAAAAAAGTTCAGTTACAGGCTTGCTGTTCTTGAACTGTTTGTAAGTTTCTGTGAGGCCATTTTTGCTTGGGCTAAAGGAAAGTCTCTCTGTTGATCAATGGCAGTGAAAAACATTGAGCAGCTTCCCTGCCCCCCGTGGGAGTGGTTACTGACTTGAAACTGTAGTTTTATTGGCCGTTTTGGGTCAATTCCTGGCTCTTTCCAGCCCCTGCTATCAAGCATGCTTTAGCGCGGAGTTGGCACTAGAGCAGCATCGGGCAGCGCTGGTTTAACAAGTTTAAACTTTTTCTGGCTCCATAAAGTCTGTTCTTCATTTTTTTCCCTTAGAACTGCTCTACTAGTAATCTAACAGTATATCCCTTAATTAAAATGCGCAGCACTTGTTCCTAAAAGCTTTTTTTTCTCCAAAAAAAAAAAAAAAAGCTCAGCACTTGTCTTAAAAGCATCTTCTTTTCAGGTTTAGCACTTCTGTATTATACAAAGTCCCTCACTAGCGAACCCCCCCCCCCAGGAGTACCCACTTCCTTACTAAGTCCTCTCTTATTCAGTTACACCCCTAACTTCTTAATTTCTCTAGCATGTCGAAGGGCCAGATGCTGGCGTCCTCTCCTGTCCAGTTGGTGAATCTGGGAATATTGAGGCAATGTTACAATTGCCTCATGTACACAGACAACCCTAAGAAACTAATCTCACTGGAAATCCACATCCCGCCCCCACCCCAAACAAAAAAGACCACAGTGAAGAACTTCTCTAAAGCAAACTTCACACTACTCAAGACTGGTGTGGTATCTCAAGGCCCCCGAGCCAGTGGAAACCACAACCCAAGCTGCGGAAGCCCTTACAAATGCCTTCTACGAACACCTCCAGGACTGCATGGATCAGGCAATCCCTAATAAAACCAAGACTCTTTCCACCAAGGGCAAAGATCCAGTCTGGTGGACCCCAGCCATAAACAAACTTTACAATAAGAGGAGAAAGCTGTTACATGATAGAGCAAAATCCATAAAAGAGAAGACACCCTTGATCATTATTGGTAAAAAAAATACGAGCACTCATAAAATCATCCAAGGCCAACTTTGAGAGAAAAATTGCCATAGATTCAAAAGACAATCATAAGGCCGTCTTCAGCTATGTTAGAAACCTGGGTGGAATCTCCCAGATATGCTCAGAATTAGTCCAAAATTATACAAAAATCACTGAACCCACAGACATTGCCAACATACTGGCAGACAGGTTCAGTGCAAACTTCACCCCCCTCTCCCCCCCAAAAGGAGAGAACTATCCCATCGGAGTGTAGCCTCCCAGACATCTCAAATGCGCAGGTAAAAGCTGCTCTCTCTAAAGCTAAAAACACAGCATCAATGGGACCGGATGGTGTCCCCGGCTGTGTGCTACACGAACTCAATGAGGAACTAAACCCGCACATAAGGCAGCTGTTTAATCTTAGCCTTACCACAGGATACGTGCCCAAGGAGTGGCGTACGGCAACTGTGGTCCCACTCCACAAAGGCGGTGCCTCTACGGACCCTGGTAATTACCGCCCCATAAGCTTAACAAGCCTGGTCTGCAAAGCTATGGAGAGGATCATAATGGAACTCATAAACAAAGACATAGGGGACTTGCAGACATTGGACCCGACCCAGTTTGGCTTTGTCAAGGGCAGATCATGCCTTTTGAACTTGGTCGACTTCTTCGAAACAGTCACCAAGGCCATTGAGGGAAAGGCAGTCCATACAGCCTACCTTGACCTTGCAAAAGCTTTCGACACAATACCCCACTCGGGAGAAACTTACCAGCTTAAATGTAAACCCATATGTCACAAGATGGGTTGCAAACTGGCTAAAGGACCGTACCCACAGGGTTAGAGTTGCTGGCACCATGTCAGTCTCCAAGCCGGTCACAAGTGGTGTCCCACAGGGCTCAGTCCTTGGCCCCCTGTTGTTCGGCATCTACTTCTCAGAAGTACAGGCAAACATAGGAGGACTATGGCTGACAAAGTTTGCAGATGACTGCAAACTGGGCGCCATAGTGGAAAGTACATCGGACACAGATATCCTTCAGAGGGGTCTCACGGAAACTGATAGCTGGTGCCAGAGCCATGGCCTGAAGTTAAATGCCAAAAAATGTATAGTCATACCCTTCGGGAAAAACAAGGTAACCCCAAGCTACCATATAGGTGGCAATCCACTAAGCACAGAAGAGGTTATCAGGGACCTGGGGACCCAGGTTGACAGTGGCCTTTCTTTTGACACTCACATTGCTAAAGTGGTTAGAAAGACCTTCTACATTGCCCACCTGATCATGAAGGGATTCACATCCAGATCAAGTGAGGTCATTGTTCCCCTGTACTCTTCACTTATCAGACCAATGATAGAGTACAATGCCCCATTCGGGATGTATCTCACCCAACACCTGCAGCAATTGGAGAGACCCCAAAAGTTCCTCACCAATCAGACCAATGATCGAGTACAATGCCCCATTCGGGATGTATCAAACCCGACACCTGCAGCAATTGGAGAGACCCCAAAAGTTCCTCACCAAAAGGATAAAGGGATTCCAAAATCTGTCATATGCTGCCAGACTGAAGAAACTCCAGCTCTTTTCAGTCGCATACAGTCTGCTCAGAGGTGACCTGTGCCTGACATACAAGGCCATGTCCAACCCGGAATTAATGGACATGCTCCACCTCAAAAAATCCAAATCTACCAGATCCACTAGAGCAAGCGACTTAAACCTTAGCACGGATATAAATAAGACATGCTGGAGGGATAGATTTGTCACTCGGAGACTCCCTATGCTGTGGAATAAAATCCCGGTCCATGTGAGGCAGAGCACCTCGCTGGCTCTGTTCGAGAAATCTTGACCGGTGGATGGGAGATCGTAGGTTTACCCCGGGAATCATCTGTGTCACTGCTGGACAGAGGCATATATATATATATATAAATATATATATATATATATATATATATATATATATATATATATAAATATACTGTTGGTCCTGATGATTAAACAAGTGGAAGTATGAAGGTGTTTAGGAGAGATGGCAGTGGAGGTTTTAACCAGATTGTTTAACGGACTCTTGGAAATTGAGAGGATGCTTGTGGGTGGAGAAGTGTATTGTATCAATTTTTTTTTTTAAGAATAAGGGTGATGTCCAGAGCTGCCGTAACTGTAGAGAGAGAAAATTGATCAGCCACAGCATGAAGTTATGGGAAAACGTAGTTGAACATAGGTTAAGAAGAGAGGAGGTGATTAGTGAGCAGCAGTATGGTTTCATGCCAGTAAAGAGCACTACAGATGTGATGTTTGCTGTGACTGTGTTGATGGAGAGTATGACAGGGTAAACTAAGAAAATAAATTCAGGAAGCGGAGCGGTGACAGTATCAGTAAACACACTGCAATAAAAATAGCTCCAACATAAAAAAAAAGTATATAAAATAAAAACACTTTCATTCAGAACAAAAAATAGTTACAACATTAAGCGCTTTTGTCCCACAAAATATAGGAGACTTTAGAGTAACCTTTCATACCAGGATGGACATTTTAATACAAAAAGCCTGCAAAAATGCAGTGTAACCAACACACAGAAGAAAACTTTCATTTAAAGTGACAGTACAGTGTAATGCTGCCCAAACACTGTTAAACTATTTTCTAATAAAATAATTGATGTATAATTTATTTTAACATAAAATGATTTTTTAGTAAAATAATTTTGTAAAACCATATGTTAAGTTTAATAACATTTGAGATTTTAAGTATTTTCTTCTGATTTTTTTTGTTTAGAATTACTGCTTTGCCGCCTACTTTTCGGCATTTTCTGGCTTGCTAAAGTTTATATCTGTATTGGAAACCGTATTTAGAACACATCTAGGGCCTGTTTACTGCATTTCCTGTGTTGCACTTAATTTAAAATCGTTTTTTTTTCCTCTTAAAATTGCATTTTACCTGACTCTGGCTTAGCACTCGTGGGGTCATTTATTGCACTGTTGGGAATATTTTGCTGCTTGTGTATCTCTGCTACCTTTAAACTATAACAAAAAAAGAAAAAAAGAAAAAAATCTTGCTTTTTTCCCACTTTCTGAAATTTGAGAAAGTTCAGTTACAGATTTGCTGTTCTGAACTGTTTGTAAGTTTCTTGGAGGCCAGTGCTTGCTTGGGCTAAAGGGAAGTCTCTGTGTTCACCAGTGGCCGGTTAACACTGAGCAGCCTGCCTGTCCCTGTAGGAGTGGTTACTGCCTAGAAGCTGTAGTTCTATTGGCCATTTTGGGTCAATTCTAAACTCCTTGATCTCTCTCTCAAAACCCTGCAACTCTCTCTTTTTTTGCGCAGTCTTGCGCACAGAGCAGCGTCTGGTAGTGCCGCTTAAACAGGTTTATACTAAAACTATTCCTGGCTCCACAAAGTCTGCTCTTCACTTTTTCCCTTAGAATTGCTCTTAATCTTTAATTAAGCACTCTATTTTCATTCTAAAGCCCTGCACTTGCTCGTATAAGTAATCTCGTAGGTAAACACAAACTAAAGCACTACATCCTCTTATACTCCTAAGCACTTGCTCCCTGGTGGTTCTTTCTGATCAGTCAATAAGTAGTTCCCTATATTATTCAGGCATGTCCAAAGGTCATTTTTGAGTTTACTCTCCAGTCCAGCTGGTGAATCTGGGAATCTTGAGGCAATGTTACAACTGCCTTATGTATACAGACCACCCTCTCCTCCTCCCAACAAGCTCAAATATATGTGAGATATGCAACTATATAGCCAAACTGGAGACTAAGCTCTCTCAACCCAGTACTGGCACAGCCTGTCAGGAGGAGAAGGTAACCACACACACACACCACAAATCCAGTCTCGCATAGACCTATCGCATCAGCAAACCAAACACATAAACACACAAAAACATACTCTGAGAGTCTAAATAAAAATCTGCCTAAGCAGAAATCCAAGCAACACCTACCATGAAACGATATCCACGTAGCGCATAGCTCACAGTCATTGTGCCACACAGTCGGCCCTTGAGGCTAAACAACACACCTAATACACTTGTAATAGGTGACTCTATTGTCAGGCACACTGACGTCCCACTCACCAGGCTGAACAAGGAGAAGGTTACTGTAAGCTGCCTGTCGGGTGCCAGGATCCGCCACATAACACAAGCAGTCAGGTCACTCCAAAGCAAGTACAAATATGACTCAATCATTGTCCATGCTGGTGTGAATTACCTGAGACGTACCTCCCTGGGCTACATGAAAAAAGACGTACAGGAGCTCTTTGATCATGTAGCCCAGGCCGGTATGACCCTGACCTTGAGTAGCATCTTACCCTCACAAAGAATGATGCCACAGTATAAAGACAAAATGATCAATTTTAACAATTGGCTAAAGTATTGGTGTCATTCAAAGGGGATCCAGTGTCTATCAGCCTGGGATGACATGCTCGACAAGACACGTTGCTTCGCTAGGGACGGCTTGCACCTGTCACCCCTGGGTTTTCGAATACTGACAAAGGCTCTTGCCTCCCCCATAGTGCCTTTTTTAGGCAAGGCTCAAAAGACAAACCCACCCCCATAGACAACACAAAGAAAAAAAAAAACTAAGGGTAATGCTGCTCAATGCCAGAAGTCTAAACCTCAAGATGCATCCACTTGAGACTCTCCTCAGTATGGAGAATATCGATATCTGTGCAGTAACAAAAACCTGGTTCAAGGCTCCCAAGAGCACCCCAGCACTAATAGGTTATACTTCTTACCATGCTTTCCGGCCCCAAAATTCGGACCGAACCACAAAAGGATGGGGAGTATCCATATTTATCAAAGATACCCACACCTCCAGGTTAGTGGCACTGCACGAAGCATCGGAGACCATCCATGTGCAACTAACAGTGGGAAAAACTGTGTTTCAGTTTGTAGCCTGCTACAGACCACCCTCCAAAACACAGGAACCTCACTCGGCTTTCCTGAGAACACTGGCGAATTTGAAGGTCTCTCCAAACATCGATTGGGAAAACTACTCAAGCCCAAACACCCACGCCCAACAGTTCCTAGAATTTATAAACTCAAATGCTATGGAACAACAGGTCACCACTCCCACAAGAGGGGAAAACATATTGGATCTGGTCATCACCAACATGGGGTTTCTGTGTTCCACACCAGAGGTATACCCCTCATTGGTTAGATCAGACCATAAACAAATCTCACTGGACATCCATATTCCGTCCCCACCCCTAGCCAAGGAAACCACGGTGAAGAACTTCTCAAAAGCAAACTTCACACTTCTCAAAACTGAGGTGGAATCCTTCAAAGCCCCCGTGCCAGTGGAAAATACGGCCCAAAATGCAGAATCCTTTACAAAAGCATTCTCTGGACACCTACAGGAATGCATGGAGCATGCTATCCCAAATAAAACCAAGACTCACTCCTCCAAAGGCAGGAGACCTGTCTGGTGGACCCTGGCCATAAATAAGCTATACAACAGAAGGAGAAAGCTACTACATGACGGAGCAAAATCCCAAAAAGGGAAGGCGTCACTGATCAGTACTAGCAAGAAACTACGATCCCTCATAAAATCATCTAAGGCCAGCTTCAAAAGAAAAATTGCACAAGGCACTAAAGATAATCACAAAATCACAAGGCCTACTTTAGTTATGTCGGAAACCTGGGAGGCAACTCCCAGATATGCTCTGAGTTGGTGCAAAATGACAAAAAATACACTGAACCCACAGACATTGCCAACATCCTGGCAGAAAGGTTCAGTGCAAACTTCTCTCCCCCTTCCCCCCCCAAAAGAGCAAATGTTTATCCCAACAGAGTGTAGCCTTCCTGAGATCAGATGCACAGGTGAGAGCTGCCCTCTCCAAAGCAAAAAACACAGCATCAATGGGACCAGACGGTGTCCCGGACTACATCTTAAACGAGCTCCAAGAAGAACTAAACCCTCATATAAAGTCACTGTTCAATCTCAGCCTTACTACAGGATATGTACCCAAGGAATGGCGTACAGCAGCAGTGGTTCCACTCCACAAAGGTGGTGTCACAACAGACCCCAGAAACTATTGCCCTATAAGCCTGACTAGCCTGGTCTGCAAAGCTATGGAGCGTATCATCATGGAAATCATAAACAAAGACATTGAGAATCTCCAGACACTGGATCCTACCCAATTCGGCTTTAAGGGCAGATCTTGCCTCTTGAACCTGGTCGACTTCTTTGAAACAGTTACCAAAGCCATAGATGAAGGGAAGGTGTAGTCCACACAGCCTACCTGGACCTCTCAAAAGCCTTCGACACAATACCGCACTCAGGCATCATAAATAAGCTCACCAGCTTAAATATCAACCCCTATGTCACAAGATGGGTTGCAAACTGGCTCAGGGATAGAACCCACGTAGTCAGAATAGCAGGTGCCATGTCAGACTCTAAACCAGTTACAAGTGGTGTCCCACAAGGCTCAGTTCTCGGACCTCTCTTGTTTGGTATATATTTCTCCGAGGTACAGGCTAACACGGGTGGACTATGGCTGTCCAAGTTCGCAGATGACTGCAAACTGGGTGCTGTAAACGACTCTCCAGCTGACACAAGCATTCTCCAAAAGGGTCTCGCAGAGACTGATAACTGGTGCCAGAGCCATGGCCTGAAGCTAATTGCCAAAAAGTGCATAGTCATCCCCTTTGGGAAAAACAAAGTGCCCACAAATTACCACATGGGTGATAATCCATTAAGTACGGAAGAAGTAATTAGGGACTTGGCGACCCAAGTAGATAGCAATCTCTCCTTTGACAATCACATTGCCAAAGTGGTTAGAAAGACCTATGTAGCCCACCTTATGAAAGGGTTCACATCTAGATCAAGAGAGGTCATTGTGCCCCTCTACTCATCACTTATCAGGCCCATAATTGAGTACAATGCCCCGTTTGGGATGTACCTTACCCGCCACCTTCAGCAACTGGAAAGACCCCAAAAGTATCTCACCAAGAGGATCAAGGGGCTCAAACAGATGCCCTATGCAGTTCAGCTAAAGAAACTCCAGCTCTACTCAGTTGCGTACTGCCTACTCAAAGGCGATCTGTGTCTGACGTATAAAGCCATGTCCAACCCAGAATTAATGGACATGCTTCACCTCAGGAAATCCAAATCCCTTAGAGGTACACGCTCCAGGGACTTGAACCTCAGCACAGAAATAAATAGGACATGCTGGAGGGACAGATTCATATCCCAGAGGCTCTCCTCACTCTGGAACAAAATCCCAATCCATGTTAGGCAGAGCCCCTCACTGACCCTCAAGAGAAATCTTGACGAGTGGAAGGGAAATCGTAAGTTTACCCCGGGATCTCTTCTGTGTCCCTGCTTGACAGAGGTACAGTAAACTAACCTTAAAAGGGCTACCTTCTTTGACCTACCATACAGAGGCACAGTCAACTAATCTAAAAGGGTGGTGAAAGCCAAACACACTCTGGCTAGGCTTATAAATGCCCTAGGGCAGATAGCTTAGTATCAACCTATGAACCTATAATATGATGCTGCTTTCATTTCAAGAAAAGGGGCAATGGAAATAGCATCGTTCAAGGTATTAGGGTCAGTGGCATTGGTCTTAATTTGCCACTCTACCTCTTACATTCAAGCTGTAGTTTCCATGGTCCCCCTGTGCTATCCAGTTCAATCACATCCACAATAAAAAAAAAAAAAAATCAAGTCAAGTCAATCATTGTGCTGAATATGCATCCATGAGGCGTTTTTTTTTTTTTTTATCCCTTATGTTCACCAATTAAGTCCTTAAGGGACCTCTCCGTTTTACTTGCATAAAAAGATGTACATTTATTGCATCTAGCAATGTACACCACTTTATCAGTTCTACAATTGTACTTGGATGGTCATCTTACTTTCTCATATCCTATTAAATCTAAATATTCTCCTTCATAAATAAAACAAGTGGAGCATCTACCACATTTATTCATTCTACAGTTTATTATTTTCCCAAGTAGGTTACTTTCTATCTCTAAAACACTTTTTGTTTTTGTCTCTCCTGTATGTCACTGTAGGGCGTGATCCTAATAAGCACATATATTTAACCCACCTAGTCCTAGAATTTTCCATTTAGTTGTTAATATTTCTTTTATAGCTGGACCATGTTGATTATATGTAGTAATACACTCCTCCTTATAATTATCATTGCTTCTTTTTTTATAAATTATCTTTTTTAGAACCAAAGAGAAGTTTATAAATTGCATCAAACGTCGAACTTCATGAAGAATAGTTTCTAATAAACTCAAGGGGTAACATCTCTTAAGCAGCATGTCTTTGAGTACTAAACATTCTTTCTTAAAAAAATTCGTCATCAGATAACTATCCATACTAGTCTCACCAGCTGTCCCTTTACTAATGCTTTTTTTTCTGATGGTAGGGGTGCCAACTCTCAAAATGTAATAGAGCTGGAATAGGTAGGCCTCCTATACAGGGTGGAGGTAAAACAGTAACTACAAATGTTTTATCTCTATCCTGTATAGGAAGCCCACCTATTCCAACTCATTATTACATTTTGAGAGCTGGCACCCCTACCATCAGAAAAAAGCATTAATAAAGGGACTGCTGGTCAGACTAGCATGGATGGTATCGGATGATGAATGTTTTAAGGACGAATTTTAGTACTCCGACATTAAGAGGGGTTACCCCTTGAGTTAGAAGCTATTCTTCTTGAAGCTCTTCAGAAGAGGTTTAATTCCATCTATAAACCTCTCCTGGGTTCTCAAAGATGACAACATAATTTGTAAGAGAAGAAGTAAGGATAATTATAAGGAGGGGTGTATTACATATAATCGGCATGGTCCAGGTTTAAAAGTAATATTAACAACTAATTGGAAAATTCTTGGACTAGGTGGGTTAAATATGTGCTTATTAGGATCATGCCCTGTAGTGACATACAGGAGAGACAAAAACATACATTTTTTTAGAGAGAAAATAACCTACTGCGGAAACATAAAAACTGTAGAATGAATAAATGTGGTAGGTGCTCCACTTCTTTTATTTATGAAGGAGAATATTTATTTATATTTAATTGCATATGGGAAAGTAAGATGCTCATCTAAGTGCAATTGTAGAACTGATAAAGTGGTGTACGTTGCTAGGTGCAATAAATGCACATATTTTTATGTAGGTAAAACTGAGAGGTCCCTTAAAGACCGAATTGATGAACATATAAGAGATATAAAGAAAAAAAAGATACACAAAATGCCTTATGGTGGCATATTCAGCACAATGATGGACATGACTTTTATTTATTTTTTTATTGTGGATGTGATCCAATTGGATAGTAGAGGAGGACCATGGAAAGTACAGCTTGAATGTAAAAAGGTAGATTGGCAAATTAAGACCAATGCCACTGGCCCTAATGGCTTGAACGATGCTATTTCCATTGCCCCTTTTCTTAAACTGAAAGCAGTATCATATTAAATTTATCAAACTTATCTTATGGTTTCAGAAAATTATTTTACTATAAAATAATTTTTATATTTAAATTTATTCAGTTATTTGGTTAGAAAATAGTTTAACAGTGTTTGAGCAACATAATGGTGTACTATCCCTTTAAATTTAAGTTTTCTTCTGTGCGGTGGTTACAGTGTATTTTTATGGGCTTTTTGTATTAAAAAATGCATCCTGGTAAGTAAGGTTACTCTGAAGAAGTGTCTCATATTGTGTGGGATGAAAGCTTAGTGTTGTGACATTTTTTGTTTTGAATTTATTTTCTTGGCATATGACAGCGTGCCTAGAGGGGGGTTGTGGTATTGTATGAGAAGTCGGGAGTGGCAGAGAAGTATGTAAGAGTGGTACAGAATATGTACAAGGGCATAATATATACAAGGGCAGTGCGACAGTGGTGAGGTCTGTGGTAGGAGTTATGGATGCATTCAGTGTGGAGGTATGTTACATCACAGATCAGCTCTGAGCCTTTTCTTATTTGCAATAGTGAGGGACAGGTTCATAGACGAGATCAGACAGGAGTCCGTTTGGACTGTAATGTTTCTGCATGACATTGTGATTTGTACTGAGCGTAGGCAACGGGTAGAGGTCACCCTGGAGAGGCGGAGCTGTGCTCTGGAGAGGAGAGTAATGAAGGTCAGCAGGACTAAGAATATATGTATGTGTGAATGAGATGGAGGACGGGAGAATGGTGAGGATGCAGGGAGTAGAGTTGAAGGTGGATGAGTTTAAATACTTGGGATCAACAGTTCAGAGTAATGGTGAGTGTGGAAGAGAGGTGAAGAGAGTACAGGCAGGGTGAAGTGTGTGGAAAAGAGTGTACGAAATGATTTGTGATAGACTGGTGCTAGTAGTAATGAAAGGGAAGGTCTACAAGATGGTAGTGAGATCAGCTACGTTATATGGGTTGGAGACTGAGTCAGCTTGAGGTGGCAGAGTTAAAGATGTTAAGATTTGCATTGGGTGTAACGATGTTGGACAGGATTAGGGATCGGTGTATTAGAGGGTCAACTCAAATTGGCTGGTTTGGAGACAAAGCCAGAGAGGTGAGATTTCATTGGTTTGGACATGTGCTGAGGAGAGATGCTGGATATATTGGGAGAAGGATGGAGCTGCCAGGTAAGAGGAAAGGCTAGTATAAGGTTTATGGATGTGGTGAGAGAGGACATGCAGGTGGTTAGTGTGGAAGAGCAAGATGCAGAAGACAGGATGAAATGGAAACAGATTATCTGCTGTGGCAACCCCTAATGGGGGCAGCCTAAAGAAAAATATGTATATACAGATGCACCACAATGAAGTTTCACACACAAGTTTATTTTTCTATTTTCAGAAGTTTAGTGGTTATGGGGTCCTTCCACAAGGAACATGGCATGCCTGCTGTTGGGTACTGCATCTGAAGCTGAGAGTGATGGCAGCCTTGCATGAAAACCGTTACAGTGCTGCTGTTAACATTAGTGACTATGGAAAGCACAACACTACCTCTGTCCAGTGATGGTTATTTTTCCTGTGAAACCCGTCCCCATCTCTCCAGAGCCCAAAGAAGGACTGGCCATGCCTGAAACCACTACCCAGGAAGCAAACTTATCCCCTTTCTGTGTACCTGCAGTGGGCAGTTGTGCTTCACAAAGCTTGTGACAGCGTCACGAGTAGTGTAGCAGTGGCCATTAATGCCATTTCTACTGCTCATTGCCTGAAATGGGTGTCCAGTGGACATTACTTAGTGGATAGGTGTAGGGCTGTTGTCCAGTCACATGCAGATGCTACCACCACCATGGCAAAGGCAACAGGTGTGCTGTGAGCCCTCCCTGTGTGACATCATAGGTTAAGGTATTGCATACAACTTGCTAGCATGCTGGACAGGTACATAGATGTCCTTATTGCTACCATATGGTAGTCTGCCTCTCCACCCCATGTCTGATTTCATTCCCATACTGCTGCTGCCACTACATACGCCATCCAGTGGTAGTGTGCCAGTACAGCATAAAGTAACACCCACTGCAGTCGCACATCTGCAGGGTGAGAGCATTGACTTTGATGCACAGTTTTTATTTATTTTTTTTATTTTTTTTAATCCTGTTTTCACAGTTAATTATTATGTGTAGATAGGATTAGAACAGTCTATCATCACCAATGATCTTCTTGGAAAGGTGGAACCAAAGTGAAAATATTGCATTTAGTTCCGTCACTTTGCACATTGATCTTTAAAAGTTTTTGCCAAGCTTAGTATTCCCACAGAAAGAAAAGGCATAAATGTAAGCAACTTGTAAAACTTTGCTAGTGTCAGTGGCTCAAAATGTAGCACACTCACCTTTGATGCTGGAAGATCAAAAGGCTGGGGGTGGTTCTTTTCCTACCCCAGGTGCTAGAATTAATTTTCCAGTACTACTGCATCATAAGGGGGTACTACACTTTCTGCTGAGCTACTGACTGTGCCATCCTTCTGAAAAGTTAAACTGAGGTCCCATCTGCCCGAGTTGGTATTGCAGGTAGATGTAAAAGAGCCCATGGCACTTGTCGAAAAGAGTAGGATAAATTCAACTATGCCCCGCCCAGCTCTCGTGGTCCATGCGAGTCCTGCCTTGAGTCTCCCCTGTAGAGAGGCATCTGATCTCCTGGGACTAACCAGGTCATGAAAATATATATACAATAAATTTAAAATAAAAACTGCTCTGATTTCTTCTGGGCAGTTCTTTACTGGCCGTTGAATGTATAGCAGGTGAACAAGGTTCTGACATGTGAACCGCACTATAACAAATGTATTTACAGCTATGTTTATATATTTGAGTCTAGCTATAACAAGATCATCCCCCAACCCCAGTTCTGAAACATTGTTGTCCCTGTATTTTACTTCTTTTGTATGTGTAGTACTTTAGACAATTGGATAGCTGCAGTTGAAAAAGCAGCACTTGTACTGCTCATGACCGAGTTGTTGACTGAGATTGTTGATAGGGAGAAGTGGTTGGTAATAGCAGTCTGGAAGGTGATCTGCAACTTTCACTGACTTGCTACCCTTTTGTATCTAAACTTCTAGCAGACTAGACTTGAACAGAAAAGGTTGTGATAAGCGCACAATGTATACAGACTGCACTAGATGCAAAAAAGTTGCATACATTTTCATCTCCTGAAATATGAGCTGTGTAATATTGTGCTAATTCTGCATGTGTAGTTAAATACTAACATGCTAAACATTTTTAAATTACATTCATACAGTCCCTATGGTTATTGTAATTGAAAGTTTTTCTTATGGTAACCAAATGAGCCAGTGGGCACATGCACCATTTTTTTAGGGAATCATGTGTTCACTAAAGATGTTCAAGTACTGAAGTTGCAGTAACCAAAATCTCACTGGATTATGCAATCTAATAAACAGTTCAAAATTGTCTATTAATTGAATTCACTGTATTGTTGGCTATGAATTGTTCTACAGAAAGGTCATATTGAGCAGTGCTCTGTTTTTAGGTGCAACCCTAGATGAGTATGTGTCAAACGACAAGAATATCAAAACTGTACAGTCTCCAGGTACGTAGTCCAACCATCCTGCCAAAAAAGTCTCTGTGAAAGAGATCCGAATCTGTGGTTGCCAGTTTTGTTGCAAGTTACTGATCCACATTTTGAAATACAAGTTGGATTTGCAATACCTTGTTTCCATATACACAGTCCTGCAGTGTACCTGCAGGCCTTTCCTGGTTATAAAAAAGTAAATAAATAAAAAAGCCAAAAACTCTAGGGCTTTGTAATATGTCCTGTTGTGGGAACCAACTGTTCCCAAGTCTCTTCTGCCAGAGAAAAGACCTGCAGAATCGTACAAAAGCATTCAAGCTGATTACTTGCATATGCACACGTCATCAAATTTACCTTGCGCTTTCTACTGTGAAACTACTTTAAAATTTAATTTCCCTGTGGTCATTAGTGGTGACTAACAGCTCTTCTTCAATCAGTGTTAAACAAAGAAATGTCTTCTAGATCACATAACAAAAATTACTCGTTTTCACTCTTTATCTGGGAAAAATATATGTAGCTATCTATGCTGTTAAAACAGCATTCATTTCAGAAGTATTTTGTCACAACACACTGTATGACACTTTTATTTTAGGCTACAGTCTGAGACTGCATAATGCTACTCATAGCCACGAACATTCCTCCAGTGCTGCATCTGAAACAAAGACCAAACTAATTTTTAACAAAACATTAAAAAAATAACATTTCCATATAATTGTAGTTTGAGTCACGTCAAAGAAAACTTTGTCATTCAGAACTACACAGCAGTGTAGCTGAACGAAATTACAATGTGTCCTTCTGTATGCAGGTAACAGTTGCACATATAGACAGAAAAAGAAAATAAATAAAATATCACGGTAGCAATTTGTAAGTAACGTAGGTCAGCACTGACCCACACCCATCCCAGAACAGAAGACAAGGAACAATATGAAGGTAATATTGTCAAAGTGAAATAACAGCATATCTATGATTAGACAGAATTATTGCACTGTTTGTGTATTGCACTTTACAGTCCTTCACTGTGTAGGTGAGCTACCTTAGTATTGCACATCCATAAAATAAGCCCCTTGACAGGCTAGTTGTGTAACAGACGTCATGGTTCATTTTTCCCAAGAGTTCAACAAACAGATTTGAGAAGCTAAAGATATAGAGGCCAGTGTAAAGGAGTGCTCAGCATGACTGTTGAGTTACCATGATAAAAAGCAGTGGTCTCTGTCCAACACATTTTTAAGTTTCATACCCAAATGAAGCTTTTAGCAAAAGTAGGATTCTGAAAAGGAAAAATGGCCAGATGTAGGTCAGACAACTTATGTCAAAAAGACTGGTAGCACTGCAAGGCAGCTCAGTTCAGTGGCTAACTTGTTATATTGACTCTGAAGCTCCAATCCCATTATATTGACCTTATTGCGTCATCTTGCACACTGCGGTGGTGGTGCTGCGGTAGTGTTGTCGCCACACAATAAGATGCTGTCTGGTTCGATTCTCAGCTAGAGCGTCTTCTGCATGGAGACATGCATGAATGGGCGTACCTTCGTTGAAGGTTGTGCATCAGGGCTGGTAACTCGGCACGTAAAAATCTGCTACCAATCATTAGCAGACCGGAGTGCCGCTGTGGCGACCCCTAACCGGGAAAAAGCTAAAAGACACAAATTACGTCGTCTTGCTCAACTCCTTATTGGTGTCACAGAACTGCACAGCTTACTGCACTGTTTACAATCAGACTGGCATTCTCAGTCCATTTGAAAAATCGTGTAAATAATACTATAGCATGTATTCACTGAAAATTGTAGCTGATTGTGCAGAGGTTGTAAGTGTATAGTTCTGTTATCAGTATCAGTGATGCAAACGGTAGCATACTCACCTTTGGTGCAGAAGGCTGTGGGTTCTCTTCCCACACCAGGTATATCGATTGCCTGCACTGCAGTGCAGCATTATGGGGGTGCTGCACTGATGAATGTGTCATCCTTCAGATGAGATGTTAAACCAAGATCCCGTCTATTTGATCTGGTGATAGCTCAGGTGGATGTGAAAGATCCCATGCAACCTATTGAAAAGAGTAGGGAAATTCCCCAATTCCATAGCCAATTTTCCCCTAGAAGTGTAAATACCACCTCAGTCTTCCCCTGAAAAGATGCTACTAGCCTAGTGGGACTAACCCATCAACAGAGGATAAATAAAAAAACAAAACAAAAAATCTTCAGTGGCTCTTTATGTTAATGAACTCTGTACTGAGTAACAGCACAAGTAGTGTACGTTTCAGATCCAAATTGGGATCCCTTCTCTTCCCCAACAGATACCCTTCAGCAAAAACCCTCAACCGTGACTCCCCCAACTATCACTATGGAAAATGTCCTCAATACACTCTCCAAGGCAAAGAACATATGTATATGCATGCAGTTTATCAATGGACTCTGATAATATCCCAGGATACCTTCTTAATAGCATGAAGTATGACCTATCAAGATCACTTGAATCCCTATTTAACCACAGCCTTCAGACAGGCTTCATGCCAAGCAAATGGAGAATTGCATCTGTCATCCCTTTGCACTAGGGCAGGCCATCAACAGAGCCAGGTAACTACAGACCCATAAGTCTGACGTGTCTCAAATGCAAAGGCATGGAAATGATTATCATGGAAATGATTTAGGAAACCGTCAGACACTGGATTCAACCCAGTTTGATTTTGTCGAGGGCAGGTAATGCCTATTTAACATGGTGGACTTCTTTGAGAAGGTCAGCGAAACAATGGACAAGGGCAAAAAGATGTATACTGCCAACTTAGACCTGGCTAAAGCATTTGGCACAATATCCTTATATTGTGGACAAACCCATGAAATTAAATACATACCTTTTAAGTCACTCTCTGGGCAGCTGGCTGGCTCCCAGGATCCAAGACTTTGGGATAGGGGAGTCTACCACCACAAAGAGGCCAGTCACTAGCAGAGTCCCTAAGGTCTCTGTGCGCAGGATGATCCTTTTTAGTATCTACTTCTCTGAAGTAAAGGCCAGGGTCCGTCTCCTCTGGCCGACTAAGTTTGCAGATGATTGCAAACTAGATGCAGTCATAGAATCCCCCAATGGCACAAATAATCTTCAAGAAGGCCTGATGCAGATAAATAACTCATGCCAGAGCCACTGTCTATAATTGAATGCCATGAAGTGCATAACGCATCTCTAAGAGTAGCTACAGTGTTCAGGGATTTGGGAACACGTGTAGATGGCAACCTGGCCTTTGACCATCATGCAGCTATGGCAGTAAGGAGATTATTCTGTATTGCATAGCTTATAAGCAAGTGCATGCCATCTAGGTCTGTGGACATCATTGGTCTGATAAGGGCAAAGTGCAGAGAAGCAATACTTTGGTATGTACCTGAAAAGGTATATGCAACAACTGGAGCATCCACAGAGGCTCATATCAAAAAGAATACATAGCTTATACATGTCCTGCACAGTCCACTCAAACACTATCCCTGTACTCTGTCTCATAAAGATTGTTGAGAGGCGATCAATGCCTGGCCAGTTGACATAATGGTTAAGGTCTTTGCCTCCCATGTACAAGGTTCGATCCAGACCCCCGACCAATGTCTGAAGTTTTTATTTTTCCCTGCGTCTCTGTTGGGTTCCTCCCACCTCCAAAAAACATTCTGAGCGTTTCCATCTCAGATTCACCAATGAATGGGCAGCAGCATAGACTCTACATGGTGCCCTATAGGGGGAAGAGTTGTTCAAACCAACTGCTTTGGGTATCTACTGTGGTGCTCAGTATCTGAGTGCCATGACAGGGCTATCCACTCGATGGTGTAAAATATGTCTCTGATTCAGTCATATTGACTAATTTCGTCAAAATGGCACAGGTAGTTAGTGATTAAGAGGGATGCAGACATGGCCTACTCGGACCTGTGCTAATGGTGGAAGGATGTATGTGCCCCTATTGGCCAGTGTGTGCTCGCCATAAAGCCTAGCAGCCCTGGGTCAATAAACACCTGGCCAACTGGTGTCTAGTTAGTGTGGAGAGAAAGGCTTATCTCAGATGACTAGAGAATAAGTACACTCGTGACCGTGTACAAGAACAAAGCGGACATCCACAACTGTGGGTAGTACAGTGGCATCAAACTCCTGTCATTTGCATGACGGTTCTGGAGAAGGTGATAAATGAATACACATAGTAGAGTAGAAAGTAAGATGGGAGATGAGCAGTTCGATTCATAGCAGGATGCAGCACAATTGACCCGATGTTTGCAATGAGACAGGTAGTTGAGAAGAAGCTAGCGATGAGGAAAGGCCCAACTGGGCATTACTAAACTTGTAGAAAGCATATGACAAGGTCCCAAGAAAGCCGATTTGAGCAGCACGGTGGTGGTTCAAAGTCCCAGAAATATTGGTAGAATTAGTGCAGGCTATGTACAAGGACCTAATGTCTGAAGTGCTAACCATGTTCGGTCTCACAGAGGGGTTCTCAGTGGGAGTGGGTGTGTACCAGGGTTCAGCTCTGAGCCCACCGCTGTTCATACTGGTGATGAACTACATTAGCAAACAGATTGAAGGGGACAGATTAACAAAGTTGCTGTATGTAGACTATGGCATTATAGACTGACTCGAGCCAAGAACTTTAGCAAAGGATAGGAGAATGGAATGCAAAACTGAAGGCACATGGGATGAAACTAAGCGCAGAAGACAGTGGTAATGGCAGTAAATTGGGGAAATCAGAAGAGGCTGAGAACTGAGATTGAAGAGAAGATAGTGGTACTACTGTGCCAAAGAAGCTGAAAAGAAAGGTGTACAAGACAGTGGTGTGACCAGTAAAACTGTATGGTACAGAAACCTGGGCAGTAAAAGCAGAGCAGATGAGGAAGCTAGAGGTGTTGGAAATGAAGTGCCTGAGAAGGGTGGTAGGGTGCACACACCGTGGGACAGAGGAAGAAATGAGAACACAAGACCAAATTAACTCCAATTGCAGAAGAGATAAGAGAACAAGTAACAGTGGATGTTATGTGATCCTATCTCTCCTACATTCTGACTGATGGGTTCGGAGCCGATCCTCGGCTCCGACTCGGCACGCTTATGCCAAAGAACAAAGTCTCTTATTGGCTGAGCTTACTATATCCCAGGATGCACCACTACCAGTCCCCCAGATCTCGTTTGCCGCTAACAAGCAAAGACGTGGTCTCGAGCTTGGCTGAGCTAAGTAGTGTTTTTTTCACTTACTTTCCTGTCAGGGATTTCCTAAAATTTCAACAAAAAGCTGTTTTAATGGCTATCTTGTGTTTTTGTGTATGAGTGGATATTTTTGTAAAAGTTTTGTGTGGTGATTGCGTATTTTCTGACTAGAGGTCCCCTTTGAGCTGAAGGGCCTTCCCCTGTCAGTCAGTTGTCATTCAAGTCCCGTTTTATTTTAGGGTTCTTGGATCCTTTTAGTTATTTTTCTATTGTGTCAGTCTTTGGTTTAAAAAAAAAAAAAAAAAAAAAAAAAAATTTTTTCTGTGATAGTTAGTGTGTTTTGCTGTTCACTAGATTGGTTGCCATAATGTCACAGGCTCCTAGGCCTTCAGGTTTTAAGAAGTGCACTAAGTGCAGTTTCAAAATGTCAATAACAGATGACCATTCTCTCTATGTCTACTCTTTCCCCCGCAAGCATTTGCAGGAGTCCTGTAGCGTGTGCCACGCGTTTTCCTCGAGGGTCCTCCAAGAGAGGAAAAATAAACTTATTTTAAAAGGCCTTATTAAACCCTCATTTGAAGAGGCATTAGCTTCCTCTCCTTCTCCTGCAAAGAAGAAAAGGGCGTCGGCTCCGACCAGCCCGTCGGAACCGACCGCCAAAAGACATAGGCAGGCTTCTCCTTCGGCTCCACAGACTTCGGAGCCGAGGGCGGAACGGTCTGCCTCGATGCCTCCAGCCTCGACTCCTCTGGGTTCGGAGCTGACGGCTGGGGCCTCGAGAGGCGGGTCACCTTCATCGGCTCCACTGATCTTGGAGCCGATGAAGGTTGTCCGCTCAGACACTTCCTCCTCGGCGCCGAAGCCCTCTTCGGCACCGATGGAAATTGGTTTGGACACTCCTTCGGCGCCGATAATTATCGAGTCGATTCGGAGCCGGTCCCTTGAAGCCGTTGGAGAGGCCTACTCGGACCCGTTCGGTCTCTTCCAGGTCATCAAGGATGTCAGATTCGGACATAGACAGGGTACTCCAAAGGCTTTTCCAGTCCCCTGTCTTTCAGAAATTTGTTTCGGCTCCGACCCAATTGGCTTCGGAGCCGATAGCCCATTCCATTGCCATTCCTCCTCCGACCGCTTCGGCTCCGTCGGAGCAGGTGCTGGTGGAGCCAGTGGAGATCCTAGGGTCGGCTCCGACCCTTACTCCAACCCCAGCCTTCGGGTCGGAGTTTAGCACACGGACTTCTTCGGCCGGGCCCGGGGGTGACGTTTCGGGACCAATGCAGTCTGTTCCAAGCCTCCCTCTCGGTGCTTCGGCCGCGGGACTTCCGTCTGCTATCATGGCTCCGGAGACTGGACCCTCCCAGGATTCTGGGGGTCCGGCCTTCAGAGCTATGAGGAGTGCCTTGGCCAAGTCTTCTTTGGCCATCTCTACGGCTTTACCGGCACCTTCCCTGGGCATGGAGACTGGGTCTTTGGCAGTTTTCCTGTCTCTAGGCAGCGGAGCCCCGGGGCCTGAGGTTACCCCCACTGGGGGTTCCCCTCCTCCTGAGGGTCTTTTGGAGTTGTCTTCGGAGGAGCCCCCAAGGAAGAGATTGTGCAAGAGGAAGCACGTAGACTCCCCCGATGAGTCTCTTACATCGGACACTGATCTTGATGATGCGGAGGGGTCCCCAAAGTCGTCCTCGGATGATGTCTCATTTGCAGACATTCTAGAGATACTCAAGCAACGAGGCGGCTGGAATTCCAAACCCCCCTCCGCTGATGAGTCGGTGTTCCTCAAGGCCTTCGGGGCTCAGCCCTCCGCCTCCTGGGTGTCTCCACCCTTCGAGCTCCTGGATTTGGTTTGTCGGAGGGCGTGGGAACATCCAGATACTGTGGAACCAGTGCCTTCTCGCCCTAACAAATTTTTGTCTGCCCCACCCGAGAAGGAGTTCTTAACGAAAGGCGTGGCTGTAGATGCCATGGTGGTGGCATCTGCTACCCAGCAGGACGTGGCAGAGGCTTCAACGTCCGTCCATCCTCCTAATAAGGAGTCTAGGAGCATGGACCGGTACGGGAAGCGCACCCTGAGTTCAGCGGCCTTTACTCTGAGGTCCCTGAATTATTTGGCACATTTCACCAGACTACAGAGGGATCTGGTCAAGGAGCTCTCAGACTCCCTCTCAGGTAACCTACCTGAGCAGCTAGCCCAGTCGGTTAGCTCTCAGTTGCCTATCCTTACCTCGATTTCTAACTCGTCCATGAGGCTCATTTCATATGCGGCCGAAGGGGCGGGCAGAGCGGCAGGCACAGGCGTGGCTGTACGAAGACAAGCCTGGCTCCGTTTGTGTCATTTCGCGGAGGCCTTCAAGTCTTCCTTTGCCGACGCTCCCTTTGATGGGTCCTCTTTGTTTGGACCCAAGGTAAAAGACACAATTACCCGCTGTGAGCAGGAGGGAAAGACTTTATCTGCCGTAGGAGCACGATTTTCCACTCCCTTTCGGCCTTATCCCAAGGCTAAAAGAGGGAAGATGTGGTTCCGCAAATCACAGAAATTCTTTCCTCAACAGCAGGAAGATTCCCCTTCCAGAGGCAGAGGAGGGGGAAATTTTTCTGGGAGACGCCGTCCCAGAGGCGGCAGAGGCCCCCGCAACACTGGAGACCGCGAGTCCTTTCGTGGCTCTTCAGCCTCCCACACTCCATGAGGGATTGCCCGGCTGTGCTGCGCCAGTCGGGTGCCGTTTTTCCAAGCACCTAAAAGCCTGGGAGTCTATTACTCAGGACAGCTGGGTGCTTCGGATTATTGCCGGAGGTTACACCATTCCCTTCACACGCCCACCCCTACCGTCCAAAAAAATCCCAGACCCACCACCCAGTCAAAGGGAAATTGCAGCCGTAGAAGCTTCAAAGCTGCTAGAAAAAGGAGTCATCCAACCGGTCCCCACAGACCAGATCGGATCCGGAAATTACTCAAGGTTCTTTTTAGTGCCAAAAGACAGGGGACCTGAGACCCATTTTGGATCTCAGCAAACTAAACCAGTCCGTCATGAAGTCCAAATTCCGAATGGTCACTTTACAATCCATTCTCCCATTGTTGGAGAAGGATGTTTGGATGTGCTCCATAGATCTCAAGGACACCTATTATCACATACCGATACATCAGGCGTCCAGGAGGTATCTGCCCTTCAGCCTGGGAGACAGTCATTTCCAATTTTGTGCACTGCCCTTTGGTCTCACCACAGCCCCCAGGGTGTTCACCAAGTGTTTAGCAGTAGTGACTGCTTACCTGAGGAGTCTCGGATTCCAAGTGTTTCCCTATCTGGACGACTGGCTCCTGACTGCCACCACCAGGCATCTACTACTAGAGAACCTACAAGCCACCATCTCCCTGGGTGCTTCCCTGGGAATTGCATTCAACTGGTCAAAGTCTGTCTTTCTGCCTTCTCAGCGCATAAGATTCATAGGAGCAGAGATAGACTCAAAATTAATGCGAATCTTCCTTCCTACCGAAAGGATACAAACATTACAAGATCAAGTCCGAGCCCTGCTTCTAAGATCCAAAGCCCCAGCCAGGATGGTCCTGCAACTTTTAGGTTCAATGTCTGCCACGGTTCTCCTAGTTCCTCTGGCAAGGTTGCACATGAGGTTTCTACAGTGGCTATTATTGACACAATGGTCTCTTCAGGATCTCCCCCTCAATCATCACATACTGATTACAGAAACGTGCAAACGGGACCTCCGCTGGTGGCTTCTGCCATCCAATCTGAATCAGGGAAGACCCTTTGTTATACCCCCTCCGGTGGCCACCTTGACAACGGATGCCTCCCAGACGGGGTGGGGGGGGGGCATTGTCTGGGCAGGTCAGTTGAAGGTTCTTGGCTTCCAAACGAAACATTTCTCCATATCAATGTGTTGGAAATGAGGGCTGTACTTCTGTCCCTACAAGCCCTCCACAAGTTTCTCCCTCAAGACATTATCGCCATCCACACAGACAACATGTCGGTGGTCTGGTATCTAAACAAACAGGGAGGGACCAGATCTTATCCCCTTTGCAGAGAGGCCATGAGGGTGTGGGAATGGGCAGTGGCTACCAAGCGCTTCCTGGTAGCGACCCACGTTCCAGGAAAATCCAATGTATTAGCAGACAGACTGAGCAGGACTATTCTCTCTCCTCACGAGTGGTCTCTGAACGAAACAGTAGCAGCTCAGATTTTCAAAGGTGGGGACTCCGTGCTGCGACCTGTTTGCAACACCACGAAACACGAAGTGCAAAGGTTCTTTTCCTTGACCCCGCGTCAAGGGGAGACAGCTACGGATGCTCTAGTCCAACCTTGGCCAACAGGACTGCTTTATGCTTTCCCTCCGATTCCTCTCCTCCCCAAAGTCATCCAGAAAGCTTCCCAATTGGGGTCCACAATGATTCTAATTGCCCCGTACTGGCCTCATCAGGTATGGTTCCCCTACCTACAGAAATATACCCTGGACGGTCCTTGGTTCTTGGATCTAATTCCGGACCTTCTGATTCATCAGTCGGGACAACAGCACCAGTCCCTTCACACTTTGAAATTAACAGCTTGGCTCCTCCTCTTCCGACTTTAGTCAGAAATCACACCTTGGACCCGGAAGTTATTCACATTTTATCTTCAGCCCACAAACCCACCACTAAGAAATTGTATCACAGTAAGTGGAAGAGGTTTGCTATCTGGGCTCAACTCAGAGGCTTAGACCCTATTACTGCCCCGATACCAGAGGTCTTGAAATTTTTAACATCCTTGTTTAATCAAGGATCTTTAGTCTCTACTATTAAAGTCCAACTAGCAGCTATCTCCAAATTTCACGATTCCATAGACCCACCGTTGATGAGCAGCAGATTATGTAAAACTTTCATGAAAGGTGCTGTGCTTTTAAGACCCCCAGTTTTCCATCCTGCGCCTCCGTGGGATCTTGATTTGGTACCGTGCCTTAACATCTTCCCCTTTGAACCGGCTGCTACATGTGATTTGAAATATCTGTCTTGGAAAACTGCCTTCTTAATTGCAATTACCTCTGCAAGAAGAGTTTCAGAACTTCAAGCCCTATCTATCAAACCACCGTACTTGATTTTTCACAAGGATAGAGTATCACTTAGGCCTAATCCATCTTTTGTCCCAAAAGTTTGTTCCAATCTCTGTCTCCAACAGTCTTTGGAGCTACCAGTTTTCTTTCCAAAATTTTCAAACAAAGCGGAATACACCTTCCATACATTGGATGTTCACAGGCAATTGCGCTTCTATCTAGATAGGACTCAACAAATTCGAAAAACAGATCAATTGTTTGTGTCCTTTTCAGATAATAAACTGGGTAAAACCATCACTAAAGTTACTATTGCCAAATGGATCAGAGATTGCATAACTCAGGCTTATTCCTCTTCAAATAAACAACTTACAACTTCTGTCAAAGCTCACTCTACTAGAGCTATGGCTACCTCTATTGCATTCCATTCCAAGCTCGCTATTTCTGAGATTTGTGCTGCGACTACTTGGTCCAACCCGCACACTTTCATTTCCCACTATAAATTGGATGTGGCATCTAAAGGGCGAGCATCATTTGGTTCCACGGTACTCAGGAGTGTTTTCCAGTGAGCCACCCAGGATTTAGGTGCTAGGGACGCTGTCCCATCAGTCAGAATGTAGGCGAGATAGGATCATATAACATCTTTTAGTTATGTACTCACCATAACTTCAGATGTTTGGGATCCATCTCTACATTCCTAATACCCACCCTCCTTCCCCCTGCCTTGGAGATCAGAAGAGATTGAACGGTTTGAGTTCTACTGTTTTATCTTGTATCATCTGTCGGTGTTATATAAGCAGTGCATGCGTGTGTGCATGTATGCGGACAAACTAGATCTGGGGGACTGGTAGTGGTGCATCCTGGGATATAGTAAGCTCAGCCAATAAGAGACTTCGTTCTTTGGCATAAGCGTGCCGAGTCGGAGCCGAGGATCGGCTCCGAACCCATCAGTCAGAATGTAGGCGAGATGGATCCCAAACATCTGAAGTTATGGTGAGTACATAACTAAAAGTTCATACATATGCAGAAAAGCAGAAAAATATCTGGCGAAGAAGATTTGGGACAGATCGGAAGAAGGTAAGGGGAAACAAGGATGTCCAGCAGAGAGGTGGCATGAGTGTTGAAGGCAGGAGTGCGGCATTGAATCGAGAGAGATGGTGACATTTAACATGCTACCTCAACCTCGTGTAGAAAATGGGGCTGCTGCTGATGATGATGATTGATCTATGCTTGGCCTAGAAAGCATCCTCTGATCTCACTCTAGTGGATCTATTGCACATCTGCAAAATAAATAGCATCAGAATTGCCCAACTAGGGACCTAAAACTCATATGTTGGAAGGACAGGCGTGTATTTCTTTCTCATCTCCAGGACAGGCTTCCCATTCATGTGAAGCAGAGTTCTTCCCTAACCTAAATCAGTCCTAACTTGGAGTAGTGGATGGGAAATTGGAAATGTACCCCTAGTTTGGCACCTAGAGCTGCAGTGGTGCAGCAATAGCATTGTCACCTCACAGCAAGTGGTTCTCCCATTCGTTTCTCTGCTGGAGTGCCTTCTTTGTGGAGTCTGTATGTCCTCCCTGCAGTTGGGTGGCATTAGAAAGACATGCGTGAATGGGCATGCCTTCATTGAAGGTTGGGCGTCGAGCTGGCACCTCAGCATCCGTAAAAATCGACTGCCAGTCATTAGCAGACTGGAGTTCCGCTGTGGCGACCCCTAACCGGGAAAAGCCAAAAGAAGAAGAATAACATCCCCTAGCTTGGTACCTATGTTTCCAGTAGACAGAGGCAGCCTGTGAATGCTTAACCACCTGTGACCAAGCCTACCTCCAATCATCCATTCATCCACAACCCCTTTTTTTCCATTTTCCACACATGGGGCCAGGGTATCACTTCAACAGTGACAATCCTCTAGAGACAAGGTTCACAGTGCCGGGCGGCTAGCCCTGCTGTATCTCTTCTTCCAATACCTCACATCTATGGCCAGTTTAGTGTGTCCAAGCCACCTAATGCGTGTTTTTGGAGTCTGGGAGGAAACTTGATGGAAGTATCCGATTATGTTATGAATTTAGGAAGCTAAATAGTATTTCAAAGTTTGATAAGCTATTCCATGCCCAGAATCCTTATCAGTTTGACACTATACATCACACACATTCTTCTGTACAAATATCCCAATCCCAGTTATCTAGTCTGTTACAATATTCTCTGCTGTCACAATATTCTCTGCTTCAGATATGGTTGGCCTAGACTTTGATTTCCATTTTCTAGTAATCACCATTTTAGGCAAACATCAGAATAAACCTTAACAAGGCCTTACTACGTTTAGGCAACCCAGATCCTGTATCCCAGCTAAAAAAATATCATCATCTTCGTTACAGTTTACTTGCCCAATATTTCTGACACAGTACTTCCTATGGAAGTAAAGTCTGCCAACTCATTACACTCCTGTTCACAGTCACCTCCCTCCTCCCCATCGCACCTCCAACACATGCCACCTAGGAACAGTTCTTTGGAATTTGTTTGGGGTATGTAAATAACCAATGCAAACACTTCAAAGCAAAATATTCCAGATGTGCATATTTGGGAACCATACATATGCCCTCTCATTGTTTTGCTGTGAATCGCTTATCCAGTCTCTCTTCCCGTTCTAACCTCTTCCTGATTCCTATAGTTATTGTGCAATATTTTATATGTCCTACTAATTATCCATTTTTTTTTAATAGGAACTTTTGTTTCAGATTCAACTAAACTCTCTACCAGGAGATGTCTTTCACTTGGGATTGACTTTTTTTCTTTGCTAATACTCTGGTATCAATCCTTAATAGCAAGGCAGTTTTTAGCCTGTAGTCAAAATGTTGTCTTGGCATCTTCCCCTTCTGTTACCTTTCTCTCTCTAGTTATTTGCTCCCAATACCTTGGTTCCTGTGTCAATTTTCTCCAGTAAATTTCAGCCTCCTCTTGCTTATTCTGTCTGTCCCTAATTGCAGTAATCCCTGTTGGCAGACTCTCCTTTCTCCATTCTCATGTTGGCTTAGAATATAATATTCTGTAAGGCTTTTGTTATTCACCTTGAGGATCTGCATCCAAAATCCAACTCTCTAGTTCCCGAATTTTCCCCTTCCTTCATAATCGTCCTTTTCACTTAGCACAAGCAGAAGGCTATAATTCAATGTGTACGAATGTTAATCTGCTTGTGTTGTGTACGCATGCTAATTGTATAGCTCTAAAACATCCTTCAAATCGGCGAATCCTAAACTATCTTGTTCCTTTGGAAGGATCAACTTATCCCACTTGACCCTTCCCTTATTTCCCTCATGCATAAATTTTTTCACCTCTTTATTAATTGCTATCCACAAATTCTCCTCTGCTTGATAAAAACATGCCTGACCTGTGTATATAACTAAAGGGACTAAAACATTTTTACTGCTTGTATCTTGCTATCTATATCTATAAACAAGAGCGTAGTTCCTCATGTTTGTATTCTTTTGTTTAGTCTCTCCCCACATATCTTCAGCTGCCATAACAGAATCCTTTTTAACCCATACTCCTAAATACTTCATTTTATCATGTCCCCATAAATTTGTATATTGCTGACCCAATAAATGTGTGGTTAGGTACATAGTTTTCGGGTATAGGCTTTGTTTTATCTTCATTAATGTTGTATCCCAAAAAAGACTTGAAACTATCTCAGAATTTTCCAGAACACTAAAGATATCCTTTTCTTGTTTTATCAGATGCAAAGTAATATTGTCTGCAAATAAAGCCAACTTTCTTGATTACCACACCAATTAAAGCCTTGAATTTCCGAGTACCTTATTTTCTTTGTCATTAGCTCTAAATATCACAGAAGTAACAAAGGGGAAAGAGGACACACCTGCCTGGTTCCCCTCTCTTCAGACACAATTTATCAGAGAGAAACCCTGCCAGTTTGTTTGCCTCTGATCCCTCCTATATCCTAATTAACCTTATTTTTGTATCGGAATGCAGATGCTTCCATTGTTCTACTCCTAAAATCACAGCTTTCTGTGCATCAAGACCCACCAACAACATCTGCATTTTCATACATTGTTCATTCTGGATCATTTTCATACATTGTTGTTCATTCTGGATCATCATTGCTGTGTTAATGTCAAAAGTTTGCCTCCACAAAACCACAGTGATCCATATCTATCAATTTTGGCAGCACCATTCTTTTGTCTGTTATAGACCTAAGCACTTAATCTTGGTTTAAAAATGAAATTGGCCTATAGGAAGCTGGGTCTGATGGGTCTTTACCATCTTTAGGTATTACAGCCACCACAGCTTTCTCCCAGGATGTTAGTGCTTCCCTCCTTTTAAAATACTGTTAAGTTCCAGATCTGTATCTCATTTTTCCCTCCTAGCTTCCAAACTTCAACAGGAAGACCATGTGTTCTTGGAGACTTGCATGCAGATTGATTATATGTCACTGTTTTTGTCTCATCTCCTATCCCAACAGTTAATGGAGTCTTATGTACCTGTGGCATATTCTCGGAGTTCCTATTGCTGAATTCACAGCTTCCAAAACAATATTTTCATAAATTCCTTCAAAAATATACCCTTTTTTATTATATTTTCCTTTCTATGACCCCCCCCCCCCCCGGTACATCATCACTGTTGCAAATGAAGTTACAGTCCCTTCCTGCAAGTCCTATTCCCTACTGAAAGCTGATTATTTTTCCCAAAAAGGGTAAGGCTGCACTCCCTAACAGTAGTTCAAGTAATCCTAACCGGAAATAGTTACCAAATACACTGAAACTGGCAAGACAAGAAAACTACTGGAGGATCCTCATCTTATAACAGTCTTTACCTGCCTTAAATAGCCAATAGAATCATTCCAAATTTCTTTTATTTTATATTACTGAATAGTAAAAAAATAAGGTTATTCACAAAAAAAGGAAACAAAACATAGCTTAACAAATGAGCAGTTAATCAACCTGTGACAAAAATATACAGCAATAATATAATACAGCTAAATAGAGAACATTTAGCGTGCTAGTATAAATATTTTTTTTTTTTTGATTTTGAGATTTAAGAAGTACAGTCTTGATTGTAGATAGTTCTGTCTTGAGAGAAAAAAGAAAAATTAAAGGGGAATGTATATTTTGGATGAACATCATTATAGTTTATATTCGCAATGATGTGTTTAAAAGCATTGATAATGATATCAAAGATTGTTGTTCCAAGTTTCTGCAAAGAAGGAAGCATTTTTTGTTGTCAATTTTTATTTGAAAGATCTTGACATATTTATTTGTCAAGTCTCTGTAACAGGGATCCTAACATCAATTTTCTTTTGACGCTTCCATTGATGACTTTAATGCTGCATCATACTTGGTCTGTGATCTCAAATCTGGGCTGTTCTTGATGGGTAACCTTGTCATGCACAAATGTCTCTAGACCATGCTGACCAGATAGTCCGACACACAGCCACTACACTAAAATGTCTTTATCTACAGAGATGAATGGTAGAGTGGGGAAAATGAAGCCTCAAAAAGTATTTCTCTGTAATGCTGTGACCTTAATTTCCTTACTTGACAAAGACAGAAGTACTGTTTGGGGTCCTAGGATGTGGTATTCAACATGCCCCATTATGGTTTATAATCCCTGAAGCTGTGGGCAAAGGCACAAGAAGCAGAAGTTTAACACTTTTAGAGCAGTGGGCTTTTTGACACAACCGCTTGACCATCTATGTTTCCGTGTCAGTGCCTCATTATCCTTTTTGGTTGTTTTTAGTTTGGCTGGCCTATAACCCCATAGGGATTTCTGTTTTTACATGTGTAATTAGTATTTTAATGACCACTTTTTATTGCTGGAGTAGTGGGAGAATATCATGGAGTTCAGTGGCCATCTTATATATTTGGTGAAGATTTTTCATTAGTCTTAATAATCGGGTTTTTCCTGCATGTTTTGCATGCTGATTTTGGCAAAAAAAAAAAAAAAAGCATGGGTCTCTTTCAGTAATTGTAAACTATCTTCTAGTTTCTAGTTTCTATACATTCCATAATGACATTTCCTTAAGTAAATCCACAATGTTGTTGCACTGACCAAGTTTTATTAACAGTTGTAAATTCCTACCTTGGTTCAGTTTTGGAACAAAAAAATCAGTTCTTGAACATTCTTTTCCACAGTTGTCTTGACCATATTTTTTCTTCAGATTGCTTCATCCTACATAAGCAGTGTATCCCAAATTTGCTAACGCCACTTATTTTTCTGTGCAAGATCTTCCCATTAATACTCGTGGTCCCTATTCTCCTATGTAAGATCATCCCATTAATACTCGTGGTCCCTATTCTCCTATGCAAGATCATCCCATTAATACTCGTGGTCCCAATTCTCCTATGTAAGATCATCCCATTAATACCCATGGTCCCTATTCTCCTTATCATAGTTTTCCTTTTAATCATGAGGGTGACTGCCCCTTCATTTTTTCATATTTCTTCGTTTCACTCGATTTTTTTTTTTTTGCATACATTTATTTATTTGACATTTGTTAACCGGGTTGGTTCATAGGTAGGTACTAGGCTATCGGCCTAAGGTCCTATGTAAGCCTACCCAACAAGGTTCCCTGGCTTACACCACCCAAGAAAGTTATTTTCCTGTGCCATTGTCAAGCAGAGACACAGAAGTGATCCCCAGGGTGTATTTCCTATTTCCCATCCACTCGTCAAGAGTATTCTTGAAGAGTGCTAATGAAGAAATTTGCTTGACATAGATTGGTAGCCTGTTCCAGAGTATGGGAAGTCTCTGGGACAGAAATCTATCCCTGCAGCATGTCCTGCTTATTGTGGTGACATGATTTAGGTCCCTAGAGAGTGTAGCTCTCGGGGATTGGGATTTCTTTAGGTGTAGCATGTCCAACAGCTCTGGGTCTAACATAGCTTTTTATGTTAGGCATAGATCACCTCGGAGTAGGCGATATGCTATGGAGTAAAGCTGGAGTTTTTTTGAGACTGTCAATGTAGGGCATTTGTTTGAGGCCAGTAATCCTCTTTGTGAGGTACTTCTGTAGCCTTTCCAGCTGCTGCAGATGTCTTGTGAGGTACATTCCAAAAGGGGCATTGTACTCTATGATGGGTCTAATGAGTGTCGAGTAGAGAGGAACAATGACCTTTTTTTCCCCCTGGATGAGAACCCTTTTATAATGAGGTGTGCCATGTAGAAGGACTTCCTGACTATTGGGACGATGTGGTTTGGACAAAACCCTTTTTCAGCAGAACCTGAGGAGAAAAGCTCCAGTATTATGCATAGACATTTGTTACAAGTCAAGTAAAAAATTAAATAAATATGAATTAAACAATGGATAACTGTACACAGTAATTTTTTTTTTTTTTTTTTTGTGTCAAACGCATTCTGTAGAAAATGATAAGCACTAGTAAGTTGGAGATTTATCATCAGGAACTAAACGTTTGATAACAAAGGCCAGTTATAAGTAGATTTAGGAAGTGACATTGTAGTAAGGGAAAGAGCCATATAGAAAATAGCACTAGTAAAGAATATTTGAGGTGTAAAAGAGTTAGATATACAAGGTTGATGCTAGTAAGTTGTAGAATAGAAGCAGAGTATGTGGAGTAAAAGTTAGAACAGAGAGCAGCCTGTAATCGGACTAGTATGATAGTAGTTAAGAGGCAGCACTCAGTGGTAGTGGAAGGTAGCTTATGTTGGGTCCTGTCAGAGACATGTCCATGATTTGTGGAAGTAATCTTTAATTGCTATTTTAAAGGTGTTTAGTTCAGTGACGGATCTGACATTGTGGGATGCCCACATCATTAGGAGATTCCAGGCATTTGCAATGGAATAGCTATAAAGTACTACTTCAATATTTTATTGGGCCTGTATACTTGCACAAGGTTCTGTTGAGAGCTGCAGAGGGACTAGAGGCTCGATGATGTTGGAAAGGGAAGGACAGGAAGAAGGTTGACTTAGAACTAAATGAGACAAGAGAAGTTGCAATATTAGGATTTGGTGATGGAATTCCAGCTACCGTTAATTTCTAGCGATGCAATGGTGGTGCGGTATGATAGTTTGTAGGCAAATCAAGCTATTTTGTTATTGGCAAGTTCAAGTTTATTAAGACTATTTGATTAGAGGTGTACGAGAATAGGGGCAGAATAGAGAAAAGTGGGGAGTAGAAAGGCTTGTGCAAGGGAGAGTCTGGAGGCATTTGTAAGGTATTTATTAGGTCTGTAAAGCAGATCTAGTTTTTCATGGGTCTTTTTAATGCACTGCTGTGTGTAGGTTGAATTTGAGATGGTAGTCTATTATAACACCTAAGAGCTTGGTGTGGGGTTCAGATGAGATGGTAGTAGGAGTCAGGAGACTTGGAAGGAGGATTTATGATGCTGAAGGGAGGTAGGGAGAAACGAGAGGAGTTTAGTTTTCTTAGGCTTTAGTAGAGGTTGGTGGGAAGTAAGACGTCTTTTAGTGGAGTGGAGGGATTCTTGGGTGAGGGTATGAAGGTTTGTGATGTCAGAGCAGGAGATGATTGTAGAGTCATCCGCGAATTGTATAATTGTAGAGAGTGGAGAGAAAGAGTGGAGGTCACTAATAAAGATGTTTCACACTGTGAAAGTAGCAGAATCTCTAAATCCAACTTCAGACAAGTGGAGTACCACAGGGTTCAGTCCTGGTCCTCTCCTGTTTGGCATCTACTTCTCTGAAGTACAGGCTAACACAGAAGGTCTTTGTTTAACAAAGTTCACAGATGACTGCAAACTAGGAGCCATAATCAAATCTCCTAACGATGTGGACATCCTACAAAAGGGCCTCACTGAGACAGATGCCTGGTGTCAAAAACCATGGCCTGAAGCTCAATGCCAGAAAGTGCATTGTCATCCCTTTTGGTAAAAACTCTGTACCCATGAACTACCACATAGGCGGTAGTCTACTTAACACTGAAAGTGTGATAAGAGACCTTGGGACACAGGTGGGCAGTAGTCTCTCCTGTGATAGTCACATCACCACAGTAGTCAGGAAATCCTTCTATGTGGCATACCTCATTACAAAATGTTTCTCATCTAGGAAAAAAGGTCATTGTTCCCCTCTACTCCTCACTCATTAGACCCATTATAGAGTACAACGCCCCTTTTGGTATGTACCTCACAAGACATCTATAACCACTGGAAAGGCCACAGAAATACCTCCCAAAGAGAATTACTGGCCTCAAACAGATGCCCTACGCAGACTATCTCAAAAAACCCCAGCTTTACTCTGTCGCATATCCCCTACTCAGAGGCAATCTCTGCCTAACATACAAAACTATGTCAAACCCAGAGCTGTTAGACATGCTCCACATAAAGAATTCCCAACCCCTCCGAGCTACACGCTCTAGAGACCTAAACCATGTCACCACAATAAACAGAACATGCTGGAAGGATAGATTCCTCTCTCAGAGACTTCCTATACTCGGGAACAAACTACCTATCTATATCAAACAAAGCTCCTTATTAGTACTCTTCAAGGAATATCTTGATGATTAGATGGGAGATAGGAAATTCACCCTGGAAATCACTTCTGTGTGTCTGCTTGACAGGGGCACAGGAAAATCATTTTCTTGGGGGGCAAAAGCCAGGGTACCGTTTTGGCTAGGCTTGTATAGGCCCTAGAGCCAGTAGCCTAGTACCTACCTATGTAAAATAAGGGACCAAAGATGGCACTTTGTGGCACCCCAGTTTGTACTGGAAGAAAGGGAGAGTATTTTGCCATCTAACAGCCTGAAATCTATTTGAGAGTTAGCCGGAGAACCATGATATAGTTAAGCTTTTGAGAGGTTAAGAGAGGCAAGTTTGGATAGTAGTAGTCTGAGAAACCATATCAAAAGCTTTGGAGAGATCCAGAAATGGGCAGAAAATTAATTTGTTTTCACATGATTTAGCAGTAGTATTAATGAAGGATGTCAGGGCAGTAGCAGTACTGTGCTTTGGCTAAAAGCTATGTTGTGTGGGGGCAGGAGATTTTCTTGGAGAATATGATTTAGAAGCTGTTTTAGACGGGGGAGATGAGATGGAAATGGGTCTGAAGTTAGAGGGGACAGTTGCAGTACCGCCTTTAAGTAATGGGATAACATAGAACTTTTTCCAGATATGGGGTACAGAGCATTCCTTGATAGATCTGTTGATTTAATATAGAGATAGGGAAAGCAATATACTTAGCAGCTAGAGCATTGGTCAGAAGTGATTTAATATAGGATGTAGGGACAGGTTTAAGGGAGAAGGTGATTGGTGGTGAGGGGTAGGTAGCAGTATCTGTTTTGGTGAAGTTACCGACAGAGTTGATGAAGTGAGAATTTAGAAGAGTAGCAATCTCGATGGGGGGGGGGGGGGCTGTTTGGGTTGGGATTAGGGGAAGATGAGCTCCCAGGGTGTAACAGCTTATTAACAGATTTCCAGAATTTTTGGGGGTTAGTGTGAGGATTAAGTGGTTTATGGAAAAAATTTTGTTTGTCAAGGATGACCTTTTTTTTTTTGGTTAGATTGTGGAGCTGTCTGCATCTGTGAAGGTCAGAAATGGATTTGGATTTATTCCATTTTTTCAAGGCACTATCTCTATTTCTCTTACTCGGTAGGGTTTTGGTGTCTTGTGTGAGCCAGGGGTATAATGAGTTTTAATCCTAAGTTTTCTGATAGGGGCTAGGGAAGTTGAGTGTATCTAGGAGAATGTTGTTAAAGGCAAGAACTGCATTCTCCAGGGGAAGATTGTGGAGGAAGGACCAGTCAATTGAAGAGAGCAGGGTGTTAAGTATCAGGATTACAGTTAGAGAGTTTACAGCAGTCTTTGTATTGTTTGGGTTTGTGAAGTTGAGGTGAGTGTCGGCGTATGTAGATGGGATGGTGATCACCAAGTGTGTCAGGTGAGTAGTGGGGTTATGGTAAAGATTGGGATTAGAGGTGAGGATCCAGTCAAGGGTGGCACTATGGTTACTGTGCTTATTTAAACTGGTTGGGTTAGAGATCAGTTGGGTGAAGCCAAAGAGGTTTATGGAGTAGTTTGTGCTTTCAGTGGTTAAGGCATTCCAATCAACGTTTACATCTCCCAAGACAACAGTCTCATAGGTGATGTTAAGGGAGATCCGGGAGAGAACGTGCCCTAAGATAGGGATGTTATTCCCAGGGGGAATATAGATGGCAGCAATGGCTAACCTTTTGTGAGTGTTTAAATGACAGTTGGCAATGAGGATTTCAATGGGGTGCAAATCTAGGGGAGTGCTTGTGAGAGGGTGAAAGGTGAGCTGGTTAGAATATAGGATGTTATGTGATCCTATCTCGCCTACATTCTGAATGATGGGTTCGGAGCCGATCCCTCGGCTCCGACTCGGCACGCTTATGCCAAAGAGCGAAGTCTCTTATTGGCTGAGCTTACTATATCCCAGGATGCACCACTACCAGTCCCCCAGATCTCGTTTGCCGCTTCCCTGGGAAGACGTGGTCTCGAGCTGGCTGGGCTGAGTAGTTTTATTAACTAACTTTTCTGTCAGTTTTTTGCTGTTTTTGCTCACAAAAGCTGTTTTAACGGCTATCGCTAACTTTGTGTACGATTTGGATTGTTAAATTGTTGTGTGTGATTGGGTTCAGTTTGTTTTCGGCCCCCCCTCCACCAGGGCCTTCCCGGACTGTCAACCTTAATACTTTACAGGGTCTCTAGTAATTATATAATTGGTTAGAGTTACCTGTTCTTTTTTACAGGAAGTGTTTGCATTAGTTATTACTGTAAGCTTAGATTATCAGTAGTAAAAATTTAGTGTACTTTCCTGTCAGAGTGACTAGAACTGTGTATCATCATGTCTCAAACCCCTAGGCCTTCGGGCTTTAAAAAATGTTCGAAATGTGGGTTTAAAATGTCTATCACAGACGATCATTCGCTCTGTGTATATTGTCTCGGGGCAAAGCACTTGCAGGAGTCATGCAGTGTATGTCACGCTTTTTCCTCAAGGGTCCTCCAGGAGAGGAAAAATAAATTGATTCTTAAGGGGTTAGTTAAACCTTCCTTTGAAGAAGCCTTGGCATCCTCTCCTGCTCCAACCAAAATGGAAAGGGCTTCGGTTCCGACCAGTCCGTCGGACCCGACTGCCAAGAAACTTAGGCAGGCCTCTCCTTTGGCTCCAAAGACTTGGAGCCGAGGTTGAACGGTCTGCCTCGATGCCACCAGTATCGACTCCTCTGGCTTCGGAGCCGATGGCTGGGGCATCGAGAGGCGGGTCACCTTCGTCGGCTCCACTGCTCTCGGAGCCGACAAGGGTCGCCGCCAGACACTTCCTCCTCGGCGCCGAAGTCTACCTCGGCACCGATGGAATCTGCTGTGAGTATTCCTCGGCGCCGATACTCATCGAGTCGCCGAGCCGGTCCCCTAGCCCTTTGGGGCCGATGGAGAGGCCTTCAACCCGTTCTGTTTCCTCTCGGTCTCGAGGATGTCGGATTCTGATATAGACAGGGTGCTCCAAAGACTGTTCCAGTCCCCAGTCTTCCAAAATTTGTTTCGGTTCCGACCCAGCTGGTTTCGAGCCGATGACCTTGGCCCACCCGTTGCCATTCCTCCTCCGACCGCTTCGGCTCCGCCGGAGCAGGTGCTGTTGGAGCCGGTGGAGATCTCAGGGTCGGCTCCGACCCTTACTCCAACCCGGCCTTCGGGTCCGAGTTTAGTACGCGGACTTCTTCGGCTGGACCCGGGGTGATGTTTCGGGACCTATGCTTCGGTTCGAGCCTCCCCTCGGTGCTTGCTGCGGGACTTCCGTCGGCTATCACGGCTCGAGTCCGGACACTCCCAGGATTCTGGGGTCCGGCTTTCAGGGCCATGAGGAGTGCCTTGGCCAAGTCCTCTTCGCCATCTCTCCGGTTTTACCAGCACCTTCCCTGGGCGTGGAGACTGGGTCTTTGGCAGTTCCCCTGTCCGTAGCCAGCGGAGCCCGAGGCCTGAGGTTACCCCCAGTGGGGTTCCCTCCTCCTGAGGGTTCTTCGAGTTGTCTTCAGAGGAACCCCCAAGGAAGAGATCGTGCAAGAGGAAGCACGTGGACTCCCGAGTCTATTACATCGGACACTGATATGGATGATGCGGAGGGGTCCCAAGTCGCCTCGGATGATGTCTCATTTGCAGACATCTTAGAGATCCTCAAACAACGAGGCGGCTGGATATCCAAACCCCTCTGCTGACGAATCAGTGCTCCTCAAGGCCTTTGGGGCTCAGCCCTCCGCCTCCTGGGTGTCTCCGCCTTCGACGAGCTTCTGGATTTAGTTTGTCGAAGGCGTGGAACATCCAGATACCGTGGAACCAGTCCCTTCTCGTCCAAATAAATTTTATCTGCTCCCCGAGAAGGAGTTCCTTACTAAAGGCGTGGCTGTAGATGCCATGGTGGTGGCATCTGCTACACAACAGGACGTGGCAGAGGCTTCAACGTCCATCCATCCTCCTAATAAGGAGTCTAGGAGTATGGATAGGTACGGGGAGCGCACCCTGACTTCAGCGGCCTTTACCTTAAGGTCTCTGAATTATTTGGCACATTTTACCAGGCTTCAGAGGGATCTGGTCAAGGAGTTGTCAGATTCCCTCTCGGGTAACCTACCTGAGCAGCTAGCCCAGTCCGTTAGCTCTCAGTTGGCTATCCTTACGCCAATTTCTAACTCGTCCATGAGGCTCATTTCTTATGCGGCCGAATGGGCGGGTAGAGCGGCAGGCACAGGCGTGGCTCACGAGACAAGCCTGGCTCCGCTTGTGTCAGTTTCGGAGGCCTTCAAGTCTTCCTTCGCCGACGCTCCCTTTGATGGGTCCTCATTGTTTGGACCCAAGGTGAAAGACACCCTTACCCGCTGTGAGCAAGAGGGAAAAACGTTATCTGCCGTGGGTGCCCGTTATTCCACTCCCTTCGGCCTTACCCCAAGGCTAAAGGAGGGAAAATGTGGTTCAAAATCTCGCAAGTTTTTCTCCCAACAGCAGGAAGATTCCCGTCCAGAGGCAGAGGGCGGGAAATTTTTCAGGGAGACGCCGTCCCAGAGGCGGCAGAGGCCCCGCAATTCTGGAGACCGCGAGTCCTTTCGTGGCTCTTCAGCCTCCCACACGTCATGAGGGATTGCCCGGCTGTGCTGCTCGAGCCAGTCGGGTGTCGCTTGCCAAGCACCTAAATGCCTGGGAGTCAATCACTCAGGACAGATGGGTGCTTCGGATCATTGCCGGAGGTTACACCATCCCATTCAAATACTCACCCCCACCGTCCAAGAGAATCCCGGACCCACCACCCAGTCAAAGGGAAATAGCAGCCGCAGAAGCTTTAAAGCTGCTAGAAAAGGAGTCATCCAACCGGTCCCCACAGACAAGATCGGATCAGGAAATTACTCCAGGTTCTTTTAGTGCCAAAAGACAGGGGACCTGAGACCAATATTGGATCTCAGCAGACTGAACCAATCCGTCACGAAATCCAAATTCGAATGGTCACGTTACAATCCATTCTCCCGTTGTTGGAGAAGGATGTTTGGATGTGCTCCATAGACCTCAAGGACGCCTATTATCACATACCGATACATCAGGCGTCCAGAAGGTATCTGCGCTTCAGCCTGGGAGTCAGTCATTACCAATTTTGTGCTCTGCCCTTTGGTCTCACCACAGCCCCCAGAGTGTTCACCAAGTGTTTGGCAGTAGTGACGGCTCACCTGAGAAGTCTTGGATTCCAAGTGTTTCCCTATCTCGACGACTGGCTCCTGACTGCCACCACCAGGCATCTACTAATGGACAACCTCAAAGCCACCATCTCCTGGGTGTTTCCTAGGGATTACATTCAATTGGTCAAAGTCTGTCTTGCTGCCCTCTCAACGCATAAAGTTTATAGGAGCAGAGATAGACTCAAGATTGATGCGTCTTTCTTCCGGCCGAAAGGATCCGAACTTTACAGGGCCAAGTTCAAGCTCTAATCTCGAGGTCCAAAGCCCCAGCCAGGATGGTCCTACAGGTCTTAGGCTCAATGTCTGCCACGGTTCTTTTAGTTCCTCTAGCAAGATTACACATGAGGATTCTTCAGTGGCTCTTGTCAACTCAATGGTCCTTTCAGGATCTTCCCCTCAATCATCACATCATGATTACGGAAATATGCAAAAGGGACCTTCGCTGGTGGCTTCAGACATCCAACTTGGATCAGGGAAAACCCTTTGTTCTCCCTCCAGTGGTTACCCTGACGACAGATGCCTCCCAGATAGGGTGGGGGCATTGTCTGGGCAGGCTAGTTCAGGGCTCCTGGCTTCCGGACGAAGCTCTTCTCCACATCAACGTGTTGGAGATGAGGGCTGTACTTCTATCCCTACAGGCCTTACACAAGTTTCTTCCTCAGGGCATCATCGCCATCCACACAGACAACATGTCGGTGGTTTGGTATCTGAACAAACAAGGAGGGACCAGATCGTATCCCCTTTGCAGAGAGGCCATGAGAGTGTGGGAATGGGCTGTAGCTACCAACCGCTTCTTGGTAGCGACCCACATCCCGGGAAAGTCAAATGTATTGGCGGACAAATTAAGCAGGACAATTCTCTCTCCTCACGAATGGTCTCTAAACCGCACAGTAGCAGCCCAGGTTTTCAAGAGATGGGGGACGCCGTGCTGCGACCTATTTGCAACTCCACAAAACACCAAGTGCCAGAGGTTCTTCTCCTTGATTCCACATCAGGAAGTACCAGCCATGGATGCTCTGGCACAACCTTGGCCAACAGGGCTACTTTATGCCTTTCCCCCAATTCCACTCCTTCCAAAAGTTATTCAAAAAGCTTCTCAACTGGGGTCTTCAATGATTCTGATTGCCCCATACTGGCCTCGTCAGATATGGTTTCCTTACCTGAAAAAGCATGCAGTGGACGATCCGTGGATCTTAGACCTGATCCCGGATTTGCTAATCCATCAGTCGGGACATTGGCATCAGTCCCTTCAATCTCTAAAATTGACAGCTTGGCTCCTCCACTTCCAACCTTAGTTAGAAGGCACACACTAGACCCGGAAGTTGTTCACATTTTATCTTCGGCCCACAAACCCACCACTAACAAAATTGTACCTCAGTAAGTGGAAGAGGTTTGCTATCTGGGCTCAACTCAAGGGCTTAGACCCTATCACTGCTCCTGTCCCAGAGGTTTTAAAATTCTTAACATCCCTGTTTAATCAGGGATCTTCTGTCTCAACTATTAAAGTCCAACTAGCTGCTATCTCGAAATTCCATGAATCCACGGATCCTCCTTTGATGAGCAGCAGACTATGCAAAACGTTCATTAAAGGTGCCAGTCTGTTAAGACCACCAGTTTTTCATCCTGCACCTCCGTGGAATCTTGATTTGGTGCTTCGTGCATTAACATTCCCCCCTTTTGAACCGGCTGCTACATGCGAATTAAAATATCTGTCTTGGAAAACGGCATTCTTAGTGGCTATTACCTCTGCAAGGAGAGTCTCAGAGCTTCAAGCCCTGTCTATTAAACCACCGCATTGATTTTCCACAAGGATAGAGTATCACTTAGGCCTAATCCATCCTTTGTCCCCAAAGTCTGTTCTAGTTTCTGTCTTCAACAATCTCTAGAGCTACCAGTTTTCTTTCCAAAATTCTCTAATGAAGCAGAATATACTCTCCATAAATTGGATGTTCACAGGCAATTACGCTTCTATTTAGACAGGACTCAGCAACTTCGTAAGTCAGACCAGTTGTTTGTGTCCTTCTCAGATAATAAATTGGGCCAAACCATTACAAAAGCTACAATCTCAAAATGGATCAGAGATTGCATAACTCAGGCCTATTCTTCTTCGAACAAACAACTTACATCGTCTATCAAAGCTCATTCTACAAGAGCTATGGCTACTTCTATAGCCTTTCATTCCAAGCTCGCTATATCGGAAATTTGTGCTGCGGCTACTTGGTCCAATCCGCACACTTTCATTTCCCACTACAAATTGGATGTGGCATCTAGAGGACGAGCTTCATTTGGTTCCACGGTACTCAGGAGTGTTTTCCAGTGAGCCACCCAGGATTCAGGTGCTAGGGACGCTGTCCCATCATTCAGAATGTAGGCGAGATAGGATCACATAACATCTTTTAGTTATGTACTCACCATAACTTCAGATGTTTGGGATCCATCTCGCCTACATTCCTGATACCCACCCTCCTTCCCCCTACCTTGCAGGTCAGTAGAGATTGAACGGTTTTGAGCTCCACTGTTTTTATCTTGTTTCATCTGACGATGTTATATAAGCAGGGTATGCATGTGTGCATGTATGCGGACAAACTAGATCTGGGGGACTGGTAGTGGTGCATCCTGGGATATAGTAAGCTCAGCCAATAAGAGACTTCGCTCTTTGGCATAAGCGTGCCGAGTCGGAGCCGAGGGATCGGCTCCGAACCCATCATTCAGAATGTAGGCGAGATGGATCCCAAACATCTGAAGTTATGGTGAGTACATAACTAAAAGATAGCCACACCTCCACTTTTTTCTTTTTCATTGTTTATATAGTCTATATGTTTTGTCACCATATAGATTACAAAACAAAGCATTGCAGGCTTTTTTCTGTTTTTAACCACCACCTTTGCATAGTATATGATCAGTTCTGCTCTTTTCTGTATTGTATGATATGTAGTCCTATCTCGCCCTACATTCTTATCTGTGGGTTCGGAGCCAAATATCTGCTCCGACTCGGCCGATTTTAGTAGGTCAAAGTCTTTCATTGGCAGGGCTAAGAGGGTATCCCATGGTGCACTGCTCCATATTCCCAGATCTCGTTTGCTGCTTGCGTAGCTCGCACGTGGTCTCGCTTGGCTGTGGCCAAGTACCTTCTTTTTGCTATTTCTCTTGGAGAAATTTGTTAGTTCATACCCAAAAGCTATTTTAATAGCTATTTCTTGTTGCTGTCGCTGTGTTTGAGTGTGATAGTTGTGTTTTTGGTATCCCTAACTGTTCCAGCGGGCTAGGCCCGTTTTAGTTAGAGGACCTAGTCCTCCCCTCTGTTAGATAAACTTTTTGTGTGATTGTGTTGTTCTGTGTGTTCCGTAGAAGAGCCGTTTCAGTTAGAGGTTCTTAGAGTGTGTCTAGTACTGTTTTTTTCTGGTGTTTCTAAAGTGTGTGTTATTCCCGCCTTTTTTGTAAGTTGCGTCTAGGTGGTTTCGTTAGCGTTAGTTATAAAATGTCTAAGGATCAGATGGAGCATAAGCCTTCTGGCTTTAAAAAATGTTCCAAATGTGGATATAAGATGTCCATCACAGATGGACACTCTGTGTGTTTACTGCCTTGGAGCCGTCCATTTACAAGAGTCCTGTAGCTTTTGCCACGCGTTCAGACCTAGGGTGCTCCAGGAAAGGAAAAATAAATTGATATTAAAGGGACTTCTAAAACCATTGTTCGAGGAAGCTATAGACTCTGCTTCTAGTCCCCAGTCAAAATCTAAAGCTTCTAAGGGTAAGAAAAGGTCTCCGGCTCCATCTGCCACTTAGAAGATTACTGTTTTGGACTCTACCTCCTCAAATCCACTGTCCTCGGGGCCGCAGGAGGTATCAATGTTAACTGAATCGGTGTAGACTCTTATTATTCTTGAATCCATTCAGAGCCGGTCGCCCAGTGTGAGGCATGGTTCACCTGACAAGAGATCCCAATCTCCATCGCTCTCCTCCAAATCCTCTAGGCTTTCTGATTTGGATGTTGATAGGGTGGTGCAGAGGCTCCTGCAGTCGCCGGTGTTGGCCAAATTGTTCTCGGCTCCGACCCTGTCGGCTCCGGAGCCAGTTCCTATGACAGTTTCAAAGATTCCTCCTCCAAGCACATGTTTGTCGTTGGAGCCGGTATGCTCCGCTCTGAGTGATGTTCCTGCGCCGGCTCTGATACCCCCTCTGGGTCTATCGGTGCCGACCTCGGCTCCGACCATGTCGGTTCCATCCACAGGGTTCGAGACTCTGGTCTCTTCGGTTGGGCCCGAGGGGGATACTTTGGGACATTTGTCGGTTCAGAGTCTCCCACTCGGTGCATCGACTCGTGGGACCCCGGTCCTGGTCGTGGCCTCGGAGGTCGGTCCTCTGACTCGGAGGGGGGGGGCGACCTGCCTTCGAGGCCATGTGGAGCACGCTGGCCAGATCGTCAGCTGCATCACCTGGGTTGGTCATTCCGTCCCCCAACACCCCGGCGAGAGCTTCTGACACTCACCTATCCATGGACAGTAGAGTGCTAGGCCCTAAGGATGCCTCCACGAGTGGTCCCCAACTTTGAGGGTCTCCCAGAGTCCATGCCTGAGGAGCCTCCTAGAAAGAAGTTGTGCAAGAAGCACACTGACTCCCAGGATGAGTCTCTCACCTCCGATACTGACCTCAAGGAATCTGAAGGTTCCCCCAAGTCTTCCTCTGATGATGTTTCCTTCTCCGATATCCTGGAGATACTGAAACAGAGGAGACTGGCCTTTCAAAGCTCCTTCCGAGCAGTCAGTATTCCTTAAGGCTTTTGGCGCTCAACCCTCTGCCTCCTGGGTGTCTCCACCCTTCGAACTTCTTGACCTCATTTGTCGAAGAGTGAGGGAAAACCGATTCTGTGGAGCCCGTGCCCAGGTGTCCCAACAAATTCCTGTCCGCACCCCAGGGCAAAGTTTTTGTCAAAAGGAGTCCCTGTTGATGCCATGGTGATGGCAGCAGCCACCCAGAAGGAAGTTGCAGAGTCTTCTTCATTGGTCCATCCTCCTAACAAGGAGTCTAGGACCATGGACCGGTACGGGAAGCATACCCTATCTTCAGCAACCTTCACGTTACGGTCGCCGAATTATTTGTCTCGCTTCACTCTGCTCCAGAGAGATCTCAAAGAGGTGGGAAATACTATTGTGGGTAACATACCTGAGGCAGTGTCTGACAGTTAACGCACATGTTTCTACCCTCAACTCCATCACTAACTCGTCCATGCGACTCATTTTGTATGCAGCCGAAGGAGCGAGTAGGGCAGCAAGCTCAGGGGTCGCCCTTAGAAGGCAAGCCTGGCCGCACCTGTATCACTTTGTGGAGGCCTTCAAGTCTTCCTTCATTGACGCCCCATTTGACGGTTCCTCCTTGTTTGGGACCAAAGTGAAAGGCACCCTCACCAGGTGCGAGCAAGAGGGAAAGACCCTGTCTACCGTAGGAGTCCATTTTTCCCTTCCTTCTAGGCCTTATCCCAAGGCCCAGCAGGGGTGAGGGAGATGTGGTTCAAGAAATCAGAGGTTTTTTCCTGCCGCACAAGGTGAACCCCCCTCCAGAGGCAGGGGAGGGGGGGTTGCTCAGGGAGACATCGCCCCAGAGGCAGAGGGGGCCCCCGCAATTCAGGAGACCGCGACTCCTTCCGTGGCTCTCCATACTCTCATTCCTGAGGGTGTGCCCGACTGCACTTATCTGGAGCCATTCGGGGGTCGAATTTCCTTGTATCCGGAAGCCTGGGAGAGCATTACCCAGGACCAATGGGTATTACGGATAATTTCCGGAGATTACCTCATCCCATTCTCTTCAGTACCCCCGCCAATCAAAAAAATCCCAGACATTCCACCCAGTCAAAGGGATCAAGCAGCCTCCGAGGTCTCTCAGCTGCTAGAAAAAGGAGCCCTCCAACGAGTCCCCTCAGACCAAATCGGATTAGGGACTTCTTTTTGGTGCCGAAAAGAACAGGGGACCTTAGACCCATACTAGATCTCGGTCAACTAAACAATTCCGTACACAAGTCCAAGTTCCATATGGCCACACTACAATAGATTCTCCCATTGTTGGGAGAGGAGGTATGGATGTGCTCCATCGATCTCAAGGATGCTTACTACCATGTCAAAATGGACAGAGCATCCAGGAGTCGCCTACGCTTCTGGCTGGGAGCCAGTCACTTCCATTTCTGAGCCCTGCCCTCTGGTCTCGCCACAGCCCCCATGTATGGCAGTGGTGACGGCTCACTTGAGATGTCAGGGATTCCAGGTGTTTCCGTACCTGGACGACTGGCTCCTTACCGCCCCCACCAGGCATCAACTAGTTCAAACCAGGGACGCTACCATCAGTCTGTCACCAGTTGGGCATATCAATAAACTGGGAAAAATCTGCCTTATTGCCCTCGCAGCGTGTCAGCTTTATAGGAGCAGAGTTAGACACCATTTGAATGTGAGCATTCTTACCACAAGAAAGGATCACAGTATTACAACAACAAATGCACATGCTGATGCCCCTGAGACACGCGAAGGCAAGACTGGTTCTACAACTCCTAGGGACCATGGCAGCATCTGTCATGTTGGTCCCTCTAGCGAGATTACACATGAGACTTCTTCAATGGCTCCTCTTTGTCCAATGGTCTCTCCAAAGACTCCCACTATCTCATCCCATCTTACAGACAGGTGCAAGCAGGACCTCCGTTGGTGGCTGTGCACCAACAATTTGAACGGGGGAAAGCCCTTTGTTCCACCTGTCCCTATTGCCACGGTGACCACGGACGCCTCCCAGATTGGGGGGGGGGGCATTATCTCGTCAGGACAGTCCAAGGCACGTGGCAAGAACACGAGATACATTTGCATATAAACGTCCTGGAGATGAGAGCAGTGCTTCTTGCATTGCAGGCACTTCAGAAAGTTCTTCCTCTAGGGACTGTTGTGATACATTCAGACAACATGTCAGTAGTGTGGTATCTCAACAAGCAGGGGGGAACCCGGTCTTGCCCTCTATGCAGAGAGGCTATGCGAGTGTGGCATTGGGCAATAGCTTCCCAATGGTTTCTGGTGGCGACGCATATTCTGGGGAAGTCCAACGTAATAGCGGACAGGCTAAGCAGAGCGATACTTGTGCCTTATGAGTGGTCCCTGAATCGCCTGGTTGCAGAGCGAATCTTCAGCAGATGGGGTCAGCCTTGCTGCGACCTTTTTTCCAGCCCTCTCCATGTGAAATGCAGCAACTACTTCACGCTGATCCCCCCCCCCACAGGGGGAATTGCCCAGGGACGCTCTGGTTCACGATTGGCACTCCGGTCTGCTTTATGCTTTCCCTCCGTTTCCCCTCCTCTCAAGGGTGATTCAGAAAGCGCAATCCTTGGGAAGCAGAATGATTCTGATTGCCCCACACTGGCCTCGTCAAGTCTGGTTCCCCTTTCTTCAACCATATATTGTGGACACTCCTTGAATTCTGGACCCTCTACCAGATTTACTGACACGCATGGGACAGTTCCACCTCTCTCTGAGGACACTACGGTTGACAGCATGGCTACTCCACTTCCGTGAAAAATTATGACATCTGACTAGCAATGGAAGTGGACCATATATTATCGTCCTCTCAAGCCATCCTCTAGAAAGATTTATTCTAGCAAATGGAAAAGGTTCTCTATCTGGGCACATATTAGAGGCATTGATCCTTACACAGCTCCAATAGATTCAGTTCTGGAGTTCTTGTCTATGCTGTTCTATCAGGGGTCCGCATCAGCCACCATCAAAGTTCAGCTGGTGGCGATATCTAATTTCCACGTAGCGAATTAACCTAGTCTCATGGCACTCAGACTATGTAAAGCATTCCTTAAAGGTACTCTGTTGCTTCGTCCCCCAGTATCCAAACCTATCATGCCCTGGAATCTCAATTTTGTTCTACAAGCCCTTACTCTACCACCATTTGAACCTGCAGCTACCTGTGAATTAAAATTCTTGACATGGAAAACAGCATTCTTAATAGCAGTCACTTCAGCAAGGCGGGTTTCGGAAATACAAGCCCTGTCCATCAAACCCCCATATTTAATCTTCCATAAAGATAGGGTCTCTCTTAGACCAAACCCCTCGTTCTTTCCTAAAGTGGCTTCCTTGTCTAACATGAATCGGTCCATTGAGCTGCCTGTGTTCTTCCCCCACTTTTCTAACAAGGCAGAATTTATGTTTCAGCAATTGGATATGCATAGGCAGTTACGCTTCTATCTACACTACACCAGACAAAAGATATCCGGAAATCTGATCAACTCTTTGTCTCCTTTTCGGAAAACCGATTGGGTTCTCCGGTATCCAAGGTCACGCTGTCTAGATGGATAGCCAGTTGTATCTCTTTCATCTGTCAGGCAGGAGGTAAAAATTTGCCATTTCCAGTCAAGGCACATTCTATTCGGGCTGTTTCTACATCCACAGCCTATCAAGCTAGATTGTCAGTGGATGATATATGTGCTGCAGCTACTTGGGCTTCTCCCCACACCTTTGTTTCTCATTACAAATTGGACGTGGTCTCCAGGGGCAGGTTTTCCTTTGGCTCCACAGTTCTCAGGAGTATTTTCCTATGAGCCACCTAGGATGTAGGTGCTAGGGACGCTGTCCCACGGGTAAGAATGTAGGCGAGATAGGACTACATAACATCAAGAAGTTATGTACTCACCATAACGTTAGATGTATGTAGTCCATCTCGCCTCACATTCTTTCTTACCTTCCCCCTGCCTGGAGGATTTGGAGGTTAGGTTGTCACCTGCAGAGTCCCTTTGACTGACTAGTTATTGTTTATATAAATATGAGGTGTGTATGGAGTACAAATGTTTTTCGCAGAAAACTAGATCTGGGGATATGGAGCAGTGCACCATGGGATACCCTCTTAGCCCAGCCAATGGAGAGACTTTGAGCTAGTAAAATCGGCCGAGTCTGAACCGATATTCTGCTCTGAACCCACTGGTAAAAATGTGAGGCGAGATGGACTACATACATCGAACGTTATGGTGAGTACATAACTTCTTGTTTTCCACTGTGGCAGTGAATATCTGCTGTAATAAGCTGTATTTTTGAAAGGTTCAAAATGTCAACGAGTCTTGTTTAACATAGGCTCTGCACAACAGTTTTTCTTTTTTTTGTATGCGAGGATTGTGTAAGTGATCCTACTGAGCTGTCCCCTGACAATATAGACTGCTCAGAAAAATGACATCACTTAATTGGACCGGTCTTATTGTCTACATTTCTGTCCCTTGTTATTTTCTTTTTTCCTTTTTTATTCAATGCATATATTTATTTTTTAAACGCACCCACCCATTCTACCAGTTGGACATTTTATTTCTGCAGAATGCTGGTTAAGTGCTGCACTTGTAGTATAAGCGAGGGAAGCTAATATAATGTGCTTTATAGCTTGCTTACATTACTGCTTGCTTGCTGGAAAAGAGGCAGTAGTTTAAGCAAGCTACTGTGTCCTGTAGTTTGCTTATTTTACTGACTGTCCTGTAGTTTGCTTATTTTACTGACTGTTTTCTAGTTCTCGTTCTCCTTCTCCTACTGTACTTTGTCCCTGCTGCCCTGCTCTTGAAATTCCCCATCCCCGAAATTGTTTCACTTCTGTTCACTTTTGCCTTCTTGCTTTCTCTCCAACCAACATATCTCTCAACTTTCCAGAATTTTGCACAATGTCCATATTTTTATCTGATACTTTTGGTCTGTTCCTGTAAAAACTTGTAATTTTCTGGCAAATAATTGAGGATTGCAGTCAGTGGTGGTGCTGCGGTAGTGTTGTCGCCTCACAGTAAGACGCTGTCCGGTTTGATTCTCGGCTAGAGCGTCTTCTGCGTGGAGACATGCGTGAATGGGCGTACCTTCGTTGAAGGTTGTGCATCAGGGCTGGTAACTCTGCATGTAAAAATCAGCTACCAATCATTAGCGGACCGCAGATCCTCTGTGGCAACCCCTAACCGGGAAAAGCCGAAAGACACAAACAAACAAGTCAGTAAATAATAACATCAGCGTTTTAGACATTCTATCATTCAGAAAATGCATGCTAATGCAAAACCTGTTATTCTAGCAACTTTCCATAAGAACACCATTTAATATTTATCCCTGATTTTGGGCCTGTTTACTACCTGTGACTCAACATAATGATAGTAGAGTCCACCTGTGTGATTCTTCATCCCGAATGTCAAAATTTCGAACACCGATGTTACCAATTGCCCAACCATGCCCCCTCTGGACCCATAATAATGCTAGTTCTGGTTTGAGTAGTAGGAAGTTTTGAGGTTTGATGTTTGTGGCAAGTGTACCAGAATTCAGCATTCCGACTTTCATGGAAATCACCGAACATATGAAGACTCGATTGCCTGTGACTTCACAGAATGATAGTAAACTTGGGCCAGTTCGCATCCAGTAGAGTCCTACTGCACAATTCTTACATCTGAAACGTGGGCATGTCTAACACTGGCATTACTGAATATTTAACCTTGTCCCTTCCTGGACTTATGGTAACTTTTGTTCCTTGGTCCGGAGCAGTAAGGAGTTTCAAGCCTTGATGATTGTCAGGTATACTGGAATTTGGCATTCTGACTTTTGTGGAAGTGTGTCGACCATATGAAGATTCGAGCTCCAGTGTAATCTCCCCCACCCCCGCATGCACACGCACACACGCAATTCATGTTTGGCTTTGTCTTGAATTTTTTTCTGTAAGAAGTTGAAAGGTATGGTGACCAGTAATGGTCATAACTACTGGCATTTCGTCAGTACTGCTTACATTTGTTTAGTGGACTGGATAGGCAGTCAATGCAGAAAGGCTATTGTGTTTGTCTGTTTGCTACAACCAACATAAACATTGTAAATCACACTTTCATGTATTTTGACAGCACTTTCCTTTCTGTTCACTCTTGTTTTTTTTTTGGTTGCACATACCTAGATTTTATTCCTTCCTGTTTGCTTTGCCCATCTGTATGCAGCGTGAGTGACTCCAACCACACAAAGTGTGTTAGCTTTGCTCCCCCAATCTGAATTCTCCAGCCATCCTCTTGGATCGTTTGATATTTATACTTAAGGTTCCTTGCCGTTCTGTGGACAATCACACTGCATTTTTAAAAACCTACTCAGTGTATTATTCTAATATCAATACTTTCACTTGTCTTTTAATTCATTTTACCAAACCTCTCATTTTATGCACTAATTAATCTTCACGGTTTGCTAACTCTGTAATAACAGTCAAAACATCTAAACTGTTCATTGACCTAACATTACTCCATGCAAACCCAGGACCTTTACAAACAACACTTAACGTTTATTATTGCACTTGCAAAGAAAAAAAGGTTGCATATGACTTGTGTGCTCTACAGAAGGTGCCCTTTAAAGTAGTCATTCAAGTATCAAAAGCACACTGCTTTTATTTAACTTTCCACTGTGCTTCTCTCTAGCAACATTCACCACACTCCTGTTCCTGTGTCACATTCCACATTCTCTAAACATTGCTCAATAGCCTTCATGACTGTATGCAGCTTAAATAAATGGGCACAGTTAGAAACATGGGCATCTCGTGTCAGCCCCCAAATAATTGCTGTTACAGAATCTTGTCTGAAAGACTCTTCCTGGATTCCTTATTGTTTTCCTCTGACTACTTTATGGTCTGTGACTTCTGACCAACTGCTAGAATGTCGGGGGTGAGGGGGGAGCATCCAACTAGGATTAATAAGAAGAGAAAATACTCTTGGTTCATCCTTATTGGGCCAGAATAATTCCTCTATTGGCAGTACCTGTTGGACACTAATCAAATTACTATTTGGGATAGGGATCACACCAAACTCTGTATTGCAACTACTTGTATCCTTTCAACTGCAAGTTTTCAGAACATCCTTAAAATAATTCTGATTGTTAGCAAGAACAGTAAACAGATTCTTTCTGATGTAAACCTAAACTGGAAATGTCTGAAGTCGTCTTTTGATGGATTACTTCACACTTAGTTTGAGATGGTTAAAACTGTAACACGACTAAAACCTCTCAATAAAAATTTCTTGTTATATGGTTATTAAAAAATATTCCTAACAAATTCTCAGATCTACAAAAGCTTCTTAATGTCTTCGGCATTCATAACCCCCACCATATCTTTTTGATCCTTTAAAAACCTTGATCTTCTAGATATATTTTGTCTTATTCTTTTCCAAACAACTTTGAAATCCTCTGAGAAAATAAACTTCTCTTTACTGGACACACATTTATAATTTTACTGACCTCACTTCCACTCTGACCTCATTCTGTAATTTCCTTACTACAGCACGTTGGCTTCATGTGTTCCATGTGACACTCCACCTCTAAGGTCAATTAAAGAAAGAAAAGCTGGCATAGAGTGGAAGAAAGATATCATGAACTCTACTAAATTCAGTTATTTTCATGAAATAAAGTGCCCTGCCTGAAGGAAAACCAAAAAAAAAACTACCTCTCATCAAACAGCTCACCATGGTAATCCAAAAAATTCTGGAATTCAGCAAAATCTCTTGACAGAAAATTATCCCCAAAATGTAATGTTTCACTCCTCTATCTCCAAATCTGATGGAGGAAATTAGTGCTAATATTGTTTCCTTTGACAGATCTTCCAGCCACTCGTCAATATTATAAACATTACTTGAGTTACTCACCACGTATAACTTGACTAGCTCCCTTTTTTATTTTACATCTGTCTCTAGCAAGATGCTAGTAGAAAAACAAACGTCTTGGAGAAATCCGTTAAAGATTTGATCTGATTTTTCACTGTCTACATCCAAAGTTAGTGAATGCCAATTATAATGTACTCTCTAAACCCTAAGCATGTCTTACAGTGCATCGCACTGTCCTGTGCCGGTTTCCTGATAGACACTTTTATAGGCTGAAAAATCTGTTGAACTTCATTTCTTTCTGCTCTTTTTCCAGAGCTACAATTGGATTTACTACCATTTTCATTAGCCTGCTCCATTTGTTTGTGCTAATCTTTCTGACTTTCTTACTTTGGTAGTATTCATCTCTACATGCTCCTGTTCTCTGCCTTCATCTACTTCGCCACCTTCTGCTGGTGCTTTGATTGACTCATTTCCTGGACAAGCCACTCCCTTCTTGTAATCAGCATGATCTCTCAAACTTCTTCAGCTTCCTTTTCCTCAGCATCTCATTCTCTTTTATTAATTTGGCTTGAATGAGGCAAACGTTACTGTCAAAATTTTCTGCAGTGTTCTCCCTTTTCAGACAAAAAATAGTTTTAATACATTTATTCAGTTCATGAACTCTCTGCTTGAGCGGTCTATTAAAATTACTATATACTCCATGCCAGTTCTTTTATTTAATTCAAACCACCTCTCAATGAGGTCATTGGGCAGATCTTCACCAGTCGGCATATTTCTGATTTCATAGCCCCTTCAGCACTCTCTTAACTGCAGTACTAGATTCGAAAAATAAAATATCCTACTGCAGGCATTTTAAGTTAATGAAATCTTTCTCCATTTGAAAGTAACGCTCCGATAAACTAAACTCAGTGTTTTTCATTTTGCAAAACCATATTTTCAAACTGATTGCTCGGAGCAGCTAAACAACTAGATAAGTTATCGTCAAGTTGGATTTGAAACACCAGCTCTGCAGTCCTAGTCTTAGAAACTTTCATATCAACGACTCTGTTGGAATTGCCCACATTGCCTTCATGATTTAACCAAGTGGAACCATTAGGCATGTTGCGCAATGTGAATCCTGATGGTAAAACCATAACGCTCGTCTCTGAATGTTCATTACTTGTCCTTTTAAAACAACTTCTCTGATATGATACAACTCAAAAAAACAACCAAAAAATAATCATAAAAACTTTATTCCGTTGGCAATATCATTCAGTAATCATGTTCGTCTACATAAGACTTCTTCAGACTGAATGGAATTTTGAAAATTAAAACATTTATATACTCGCTCAATAATCACATTAATTAAGACAATTTCCTTAATAAACAATTAAAATTAATCAAGAAGACACTTAATGCTGAAGTTTCTTCCTTTTAAGATATATTTTGAAATGTCTTTATTATTGAGCCCTGGAGGCCTGCTGGCATCTAACTTCAGCTGCCAGCAATACTCTCTCCAATCGAAGTCATCCTCAGCATCTAACCTATTGTTGTAATTAGGTTAGAGTTAAGTTGTCTGGTTTCATCAATTTCAGTATCCCTTTTTTTAAGCTGCAGTCTCACTGTTTTAATTATTCACTTGTTTCAAGTGAATAATTAAAACAAAACATTCACACAGCTAACCTTTTGATTAGAGGGAATACTTTCCTGATTTTTTTCAAAGTACTTGTTATATTTAAAATGTAATTTGAAGTCCTCTTCTGCTCCCCTCCCTGAAGTGTATTAATGCTACTCTTTAAGGTGTATTTTTCCCATAGTTTTATTCTTCCCTTTGCCATTTTTTCTGAGCAGTCTGACCCTTGTACTTGACCTTATGTTTTTCCTCCCTAGGACTTCTACTTTTGTGCATATACTATGCGTCCGTTTGCCAGCCAGGTCCCATCTCTAGACAGAAGTAGCCTCACGGCTAACACGGATATTGTTGCATTGCATGGACAAGTGAAAGCCATTATATTGCAGACAGTTGTTCTGATGTAATGAGGTGGCTTGGGTACCTTAACTCTGTAATAATATGCTGGCTTGTGACACATCTGCTTGAGGGACTGATATGAGGTGCTGTTAGAGAAGTACCTTGCTTCCACAGTGACACAGCTTGCTAACTTTACCCACAAGCCTTATCTGCAAATTTCACTCTCCAGATCTTCTGGTCCCCATCAGTAGTAGAAACTGTTCAGCCTCCCCAGCACATTTCTCCTTTGTCTTCTCCCTCACCAAGAAAGGTGATCAGGTCCTGCCTTGCCATTTCTATACCATTGTCAGGTCCTTCAGCACCCAGGTCGTTAATTTATACCTAGGTTGTTGTCAGGGTTTCATCCCGCTACCCTACGGACCTGACAAAGTTGCAGTATATTAAATAGAGAAAGAATCAAAGTTTTGCATCAGACTGAATAATAAATGTCTTATCCAGCATAGTAACTGTGCATTTTAGGTTTCCTACCCCAGTAAGGAAAAAAGAGAAGGCACTGCACAAACAAATGTATTTATCATTTGAAGCATCCATGCATAAAAATAAGCTATTCATCAGGCATTGGGACTCATGGTTGAGGGTTTATCCTAGGACATTATGCTTATTTTAATTCAGAGTTTGTACGTATTTGTTGTTTTCTGAGGAACTTGTAGGAAACAAGGGGTATAATGTGGTTTAACAGAGCATCAGTTTGTACATTCTCAGTTTTATTTATTTTTCAGGCCCCACTCTGACTATAGACTCAGTGGCTTCTACGCAAGTTGCCCAATTCTGGTGGCTTGTTCTTGGTTCTGTTATACTGCTGCAAATATGTATTTGTTCTTCCTGCTTTTCCTTTTACAGTCTAGGATAGCAGGTATGTAGTGATGCAAATGCAGGCCAGCAGATGTTCCCACATGCTGCTTCTGCATTCTTGTGTCCAAAGTGCTGTGAGGCTTGCAGTTAGCTGCTTTTCCTGGTTCCTTCACATGGTTTTGCTGCCTTACTTAGCTTCACGCCATTTTTCCAAATAAAACAAGGTGACCTTCTGCATCACACCTTTCCTTTGAGGCTGGTCCCTATGGCGCATAAGCCACTGCATAACCTAAGCTGTCAACAGCACATCATCAGCTCTAGTAATACTTTTAGGCATCTTTTGTCATAGTTGTGAACTGAAAATACCAGTTGCATGAACACAAGCTGTATAAAAACACAGGAGAAAACTGCAAGTTTTTATTACAGCAGTGTTGGCTGCTACTAGGCTGCACCTTGTAGAATATTGCTAGTCTGTCATTGCATTTTGTGGGACTCTAAACAGGTCATTGGACTAGATTAGGCCATTTATCATGATTTACCATTGAAAACATGAAATTGTACCTGGTGAGCTTATCTAGTTTATTTCATTTTATTTTATTTGCGTTTGTTGACCTGGGGTACAGCACTAACCTCCATGGACTTTTTTCAGACTCAGCTCGGTCACACACTACAGAAATAAAGGCTGAGAGAATCAAGCCCTGGACAACAGAAAAAGACCTGTTAACAGCTCCTTGATAATCTGTGCCAACTGTCAGATCTTAATTAACATTCTGTAATAAAGTAAACTCTTGCAATGCATTTTTGCACAGTAACATCAGTATATTAGTGCTTGATTGTTTTTCCTAGGAAAAAAATATGTCCTGACACAGTACATTAACTTGAGCACTTTGGAGATATGTTTGGATTACTGTCAGTGCCTCGAGTACAACTGATACCGAGTCAGAAAGTTCTTAAAGTTTGTGAAAAATATGTGCAGGTTGTCATACAATGTAATGGGCTGTTACTGTTCTTTCAGCAAAAAATTAGAGAAAATGCAATGGTATTGTTAGTTTTAAGGTTTTTCATCACCTGATATGTTGTTAGCCTTACCTATACACTTGACAGATCAGTAAGTTTCTGCTAGTGTTAGCTGCTAAATTTAGTCCTGAGGTCTGAATTTTGGGGGTGAGAGGTGAATGCAGTACATGTTCATCCTGTACTGCCACAACCAGTTAAAATATAGGCTCCAACACAGTTGTTTTGTCTTTTGGCTTTTCCCGGTTAGGGGTCGCCACAGAGGAACTCCGGTCCACTAATGATTGGCAGTAGATTTTTACGTGCCGAGTTGCCACCCCCTGACGCACAACCTTCAACGAAGGTACGCCCATTCACGCATGTCTCCACAAAGAAGACGCTTTAGCTGAGAATCGAACAGGACGTCTTACTGTGAGGCGACAACACTACCACAGCACCACCACCTAATAAAAATGTAAATAAGTCTTTTACATGATGCCTCCTTACCTGTAGCTTTGTACTTAAAGTATTGGCCTTTTTGTTTCTTTGTTAGTCAGCACATCCACTTAATGCTAGAAGTACCACAGAATACACATTTCAACTAATGAGAAGCCTTTTTTATTAAAATTAATTCTTTATATTCTTGTTCCTGTAGCTGTTTCTGTGTAAATGTGATGGGAAAGTTTTAGCATTACTTGAGTAACTGAGACTATTTTGTTTTCCTGCAGATTTCCTTCCTTTTGTTTGTGATGGATGTTCTGGAGTCTTTTGGTAAGCTGATACTGACTAATGTAATTCATGAATGATATTATTGGGCAGTCGCACTGGTGTGTGTAATATTTTTTACTGTGACAGATTTAAGCTAGATTCAAACAAATATGCTCTTGTTTTAACACAAGTAAACATCTCCCAGTGTTCTAAAAAGGGTAGAAAATTATATTTTTTCTGAGTTTATGGAAAAGTTGAGGAGATATTGCCCTTCAAAAGAACTGAACAGAAAATCAAACTGACTTTCTGAACAGATGTCACTCCTTTTCCTATCAAGAACAGGGTCAGTGTGACTAATAAAAGGGGAGAAGTAGCAGATATGAACTGATTGTGGAGATGCTGTACATTACTGATGGTTGTTAGAGTGGTTATGGACAGTGCATCAGATGAAAGCCATTTACATCTTTAACACTAGATATAATCGATTTTCCTAATTTGATTGTTTAGGTAATCATGGAAGTTTGAGGCAGGCTCATGTTACAGCAAAATATAAGACTGGGGTCTGAAGATAATGGCAGAAACTACGTTTAGTTTAGAGTAGTCAAACATCACTATTGATATACGATTGTCTCTCTGTGTATACATAGTTATATAAAACTCATGCCTGTGTGTATAAAATTGTGTGTAATGTATGTGTGTGCTTTTTATTTTTTTTTTTATAATTTTTTTTGTATGTGGTTTGTAAATGTATGTTTTTACTCCTTTGCTCAATCTCAGCACTGACTTAAATCAGATGGGGATAGGGAATCTTCTGTGTTTAAAAAAAAAAAAAAAAAAACACACTGAGTTCATAGTAAAAATACCTTAATAGATCTCATCTGCTGTCCAACAGAATTTCAGTTTACCAGTATAGTCGGACTTCAAAGCCAGAACCTACAGCTGAAATAAAATATAATGTCCTAAAAAGTACAACAAAAAAGGGGAAAAGCACGCATCCAAATTATGATAAAGGCTGCTCTTAAAACATAATAGAGTGAAACCATAATTTTCCCATTAGGTCAGTTTAGTAACTGATATATCATGTTAACACAGTTAAAACGCTGATGATCTGGGCAGCCTGGAGTTGTGTAATAATGGGCAGCACAGTAGCTTATAAGAAGGTACGTGGCTCAGAACAACTACATTTATGTAAAAACATTGCCATGCAAATCAAATGAAAAACTTAATGGACAGTATCCATGTTTTCAGGTGCAACTTTTAGTTATCCTGCTTTACAGACAGTTATATATTTCTGCTATTCCGATTTCTAAGTCTGCATGTTTCTTTACTATTAGTGTCTGCTCTACTTTTTTAAACATTAATAGATAAAAAAGCAAGTTAACTTTAAGCAGTTCAGAGCATTGTCTCTTCTCAACAGCCATTAGATGCTATCAACTTCCCACTGTGTAATGACTGAAGAAAATAGGCATTCAGTTTCCCTTGTAGATGCTCATGTTACACACAACAGAAATGCTGTCTAAAACTTTGGTATCGGATTCTTCCGAGATTCATTTCCGTCATGCATACTAAGTTGTGGTCTCCAGTGGTTTTGCTTGTTAAGCTAATTAAGATACTTGTTCAAGACATTACTATTTTACCTTTCCATCCACTCAGTCTCAGTTGTCTACATTTAGTAAACGTTATAAGCAGCAAGCATTCTGATTCAAGCAATTATTCAGAACGTTGTCCTTTCTGTTCTTCCAGTAATTGCCATCTAGATTCCACACTTTTTTATTGTACAAAACATACATTCCATTTCCCTTGTAGCCATTGTATTGCATCTAATAGAAGTGCTGTGATATACTCTGCTTGTATTGGCTAAAGATTTGTACTTTTACTTTACAATGTTGTCATAATGTTAGATTATTCTCACTAGTGGTGTTAGTCTTGTTTGGATCAGCCATAGAAAGAGTGGTCAAAGTTCCCATTAATCTTTAGCAGTCCTGGTCTGCCAAGTCATATTTCACGAGCGCACACAGAGAGACAGAGAGACAGAGAGACAGAGAGACAGAGAGAGACAGAGAGAGACAGAGAGAGACAGAGAGAGACAGAGAGACAGAGAGACAGAGAGAGAGACAGAAAGAGACAGAGACAGACAGAGACAGAGAGAGACACAGAGACAGAGAGAGACAGAGAGAGAGACAGAGAGAGAGACAGAGAGAGAGAGAGAGAGACAGAGAGACAGAGACAGAGAGACAGAGAGAGAGACAGAGAGACAGAGAGACAGAGAGAGACAGAGAGAGACAGAGAGAGACAGAGAGACAGAGAGAGACAGAGAGACAGAGAGACAGAGAGACAGAGAGAGACAGAGAGACAGAGAGACAGAGACAGACAGAGAGACAGAGAGACAGAGAGACAGAGAGAGACAGAGAGAGAGACAGAGAGACAGAGAGACAGAGAGACAGAGAGAGACAGAGAGACAGAGAGAGACAGAGAGAGACAGAGAGACAGAGAGAGACAGAGAGAGACAGAGAGAGAGACAGAGACAGAGAGAGACAGAGAGAGACAGAGAGACAGAGACAGAGAGAGACAGAGAGACAGAGAGAGAGACAGAGAGACAGAGAGAGACAGAGAGACAGAGAGAGAGACAGAGAGAGACAGAGAGACAGAGAGAGACAGAGAGAGACAGAGAGAGACAGAGAGAGACAGAGAGAGACAGAGAGACAGAGAGAGAGACAGAGAGAGACAGAGAGAGACAGAGAGACAGAGAGAGACAGAGAGACAGAGAGAGAGACAGAGAGAGACAGAGAGACAGAGAGAGACAGAGAGACAGAGAGAGACAGAGAGAGACAGAGAGAGACAGAGAGAGACAGAGAGAGACAGAGAGAGACAGAGAGAGACAGAGAGAGACAGAGAGAGAGAGAGAGAGACAGAGAGAGACAGAGAGAGACAGAGAGAGACAGACATGGAAGATACTGCCAAAACTCCACTTCTAGTAATTCAAAAGCCAACGAAACTCCAAAAAGAAGCACAATGTTAATAGTACAAAAATCTTTTCCTTTATTGACGTTAGCGCTTTCACAGGTAGCCCTACTTCATCAGATGTTACAAACAAACAGTTATCTTGCATCATTATATAACAGATTTAAAACACATCACTTCCTAATCTAATGACATCATTTCCCTTGTAAATTAAAGAGCCATACACTCAAATGAAGCAGCAAAAGATCTTCCGTAAATCATTTACGAGCACAATAAACATATCAAACTAAGCATTGTCAAAAAATAGCAAAAATAAAATTCCTATCAAAAAACACAACATATATACGTGGATATTCACTTAAAAACACATTGTAAAACGAGTTAAAAATAAAACATTCCCAAATAACCCTTGTATTACTATCATTTCATACTAGAAGAATTCCAATATTAGCCTACCATTTAGAGACTCTCAGTAGTGCATCATATCGCATAATCAATCCCAAATGGTACCCACATTAAAACCATTATAGAATGATAAAACGCTCCCAGGCAGACCCTACAATACTATCATAATATACTACATAAATCTATTGCCAGTCTGCCGTTTAACTATTCAAACTGTAGGAGGCACACTATACCTAACTGTCATATTCTAAATGATATTTATATTGAATCCTGTATATAACATCATGCCAATACTAGCCTGAATAGATATATTGACCCTTTAAAATAATTAAAATATATACTTAAATCGATACTATACATATATCGAGCACTAAACATCAAATAGAATCTATCATTTAATGGATCTATTCTTCAAGTA
>NC_056746.1:297958820-297961985 GCF_019279795.1 Protopterus annectens | reverse complement strand
CCCAAACCAACGGGGGGGGTTGGGCCCGGGGATTTGATTTTCTGCAAATGGGGCCAGCCTTGCTGCGACCTCTTTGCCTGTCACATCAATACCAAATGCAGAAGCTACTGTGCCCTAATACCACCTCCAGGACATTCCCCGAGAGATGCACTCGTACTCTATTAACCCCTGGGTCTCCTATATGCATTCCCACCTATTCCATTGATACCCAGGGTTTTACTGAAAGCAAAATCGCTGGAAAGGACTGTTATCCTCATAGCCCCCTACTGGCCTCGACAGATTTGGTTCCCCTTCCTTCATCATCATCTGCTGGAGGATCCATGGATCCTGGACCCAGTTCCGGACCTTCTGACACACCAGTCAGGGGTCCTCCATCCTTCACTGCAGTCCCTAAAGCTGACTGCTTGGTTAATCCACTTCCCCTAATTGCCAGGCTTCATTCACTCTCCGATAATACAAGACAAATCCTTTTGTCTTCTCACAAGCCATCCACCAGGAAACTATACCGCAGTAAGTGGAACAGGTTCTCAATTTGGGCCAATATACAGAAAATCAACCCTTTCCGAGCTCCTCTATCGTCCATTTTAAAATTTTTGACAAAGATTTTTAAGGAAGGAGCAGCAACTGCCACAGTTAAGAGTCCAGTTAGCCGCCATATCAAATTTCCACATTGGATTCGATGGGTTGAACGTTTATGGGCCATAAGTTATCTAAGGCTTTTCTTAAAGGTGTTTTTCACATGAGACCTCCTGTCAAAATCCCTTATTCTCCCTGGAATTTGAATTTTATGCTGTCTCAAATAATTCTCCCCCCCTTCGAACCAGCATCTTCTTGTGATCTCAAATATTTGTCCTGGAAGACTATATTTCTAGTGGCCATTACTTCTGCCCACAGTGTATCAGAACTTCAAGCATTATCTATCAGACCTCCTTACATGATTTTCCATGCTGATAGAGTATTTCTCAGAACAAACCCCTCCTTTTTGCCTCAAGTCTGTTCTGAATCCAATATCAGTCAGGTCATTGAGTTGCCAGTCTTTTTTCCCAACCACTCTAACAAATTGGAATACATTCTGCATAAACTTGATGTACACAGACAGCTCAGATTTTATCTTGATAGAACTAAGGATATTAGAAAATCAGATCAACTTTTCGTATCCTTTTTGGAGGCCAGAAAAGGTAATCCAGTGGCTAAAACAACTGTATCTAAATGGTTATCAGATTGTATATCCTTTGTTAATGCGAATGCAAACATGCCATTGATGCACACACCTAAGGCTCATTCTACCAGAGCAGTTTCTACGTCTTCTGCCTTTCAAGCTAAATTGCCCCTTTACAATATTTGTGCTGCAGCCACTTGGTCTAAGCCTCATACCTTTATCATGCATTACAAAGTAGATGAGGTTTCCAGGGACAGGTATTCCTTTGGTTCCACGGTACTGAAAAACGTACTTCCATGAGCCACCCAAGATTGAGGGTGCTAGGGATGCTACCCATCAGTGAGAATAAACGGCGAGATTTAACAACTTCACATAAAGAAGTTATGTGCCATAACGTTCCATGTGAGTTGTTTATCTCGCCTTTATTCTCATGTCCCTCCCTCCTTCCCCCTCCTGGCTGACTGTTGACTTAGAGGCTAGTACCATCATGATTATTCAATACTACTACTTCTCCTTTGGGAAGTGCTTCCTTGTAGAAATAGAAAAAAGGTTTATATACTCGCAGCAAACAAGGTCTGAGGTAATTCCAGCAGTGCATTGTGGGATAAGGGGCTTGGTCTCAAGCTACTGGCAAACCTTGAGCTTTTGCTATAGGCTGTGTCGGAGCAAAGGATCGGCTCCGAACCCATCAGTGAGAATAAAGGTGAGATAAACAACTCACATGGAACGTTATGGTGAGTACATAACTTCTTTTTTTTCTTCTGATGAAGCCATCCTTTTGTTGATTCGGATGTATGCTTGGGGTCATTGTCATGTTGAAAGGTGAAATTCTAGCAGATGACTGAAGGTTTTGGGCCAAAAGTGACTGGTATTTGGAACTGTTCATAATTCCCTCCACCATGACTAAACCCCAGTTCCAGCTGAAGAAAAGCAACCCCAAAGCATGATACTGCCACCACCATGCTTCACCATGGGGATGGTGTTCTCTTGGTGATGCGAAGTGTTGTTTTTGCGCCAAACGTACCTTTTAGAATTGTGGCCAGAAAGTTCAACCTTGGTCTCATCAGACCATAACTCATTTTCCCACATGCTTTTGTGAGACTTGATGTATCGTTTTGCAAATTTTACCCGTGCCTGGATGTTTTTCTGTGTAAGAGAAGGCCTTTGTCTTGCAACGCTACCACATAGTCCAGATATATGGAGAATGTGGGAGATTGTTGTCACATGTAGTACACAACCAGTATTTGCCAGAAATTCCTGCAGCTCCTTCACTGTTGATGTAGGTCACTTGGCAGCCTCCATGACCAGTTTTCATCTTGTTTTTTCATCAATTTTGGAGGGATGCCCAGTTCTTTGCAAAGTCACTGTTGTCCCATATTATTTTTTCCACTTTTTGATGACTGTCTTTACTGTGTTCCATGGTATATCCAATGCTGTGGAATTTGTTTTGTACTCTTCTCCTGACTGATACCCTTCAACAATGAGGTCCCTTTGATGCGTTGTAAGCTCTCTGCGAACCATGGCTTTTGCTGTAGCAGGCAACTGAGTAAATGACAGGAAAATCCTACTAGGACAGCGAACTTTATTTGGGGTTAATCAGAATTTCTTAAATTAATGGCAGGTGTGTACCCAAGAAGACTTGAATGCTGTAATTAAATCAAAAGGTGCTTCAACAAAGTATTAGTTTAAGGGTGTGCACACACAACAAAGTATTAGTTTAAGGGTGTACACACTTGTAACCAGCGTGTCGTGCATTATGTTTATTTTTCCCTCGACAGATTTGTTTTGTTTTTCAATTGAATTGCACAGGTTATAGGTCACCTTAAAGGTGGGAAAAGTTTTGAAATTATTTATTGTTGTCTCATTTTTTATATCACAAAAACCTGGCATTTTAACAGGGATGTGCAAACTTTTTATATCCACTTATCTTCCAGTGGAGTGGAGGCAATGCTCTCTTGAACTATCATACTCCAGCAGCATTACACAAGAACAGTCTCTTGCCCCTT
>NC_056746.1:297883820-297953820 GCF_019279795.1 Protopterus annectens | reverse complement strand
CGGTCTCTGACCCTGCTTTATTGGAAATGCTGCATATCTGCAAGTCATATGGTACGTGGGTTAATCGTTCTAAAGACCTTAACTGGTATGTGACATCTAAAGACCTTAAACTTGTATGGGATATCTAAAGACCTTAACCTGGTACGTGACATTAATAGGACCTGCTGGAGAGATAGAGTTGTCTCCCAGAGGTTAATACACCTTTAGAACAGACTCCTATTTTATGTCAAACAGAGCACCTCATTGGCCCTCTTCAAACGCAGTCTGGATGATTGGATGGGTAACCGTAAATTCACTCCACAGATTCCACCTATGTCCCTCTTGGACATGGCATTAGGTGCTGATCATGGAAATAATGGTAGAACTTGGCTAGGCGTGTAAGTGCTCTAGGGCCGTTAGCCTAGTAACTTCCTATGATCTTATGTAAACAGCATGTAAACAGCTGCATAGATGCGGCTGTACCTCTTTAGGAAAAAGTACAGGGTAGACCCACATGATGGAACCATAATATCAACAAGCTTTAGAATAGAAGGAAAAGGATTCTGTCCAAAAGTAAGAAGAGTAATTCCCAGAATGTTAGAACCTTGTCACTGAAGTAAACAGACCACTCAGGAGCTTAATAAAATCCACGAAAGCAAGGTTGAGGCTAAAAATATTACACAAGCCAAAGATGGTCACAGGGCATTGTTTTAGTTACATTCATAATCTCAAAAGTGCAATGCAGCAATGCACTGAGCTGATTGTGAAGGATGTTAACCTACACCGAAGCTGAAGATCTAGTTAACCTCTTCTGATCAATAAATTTAACTCTAACTTCACCCCTGTCTCCCCTCCATCTTTTTCTCAAGATACACTTGTAATTGGCTGACCTTCAGCTATCACACAAGACAAGGTCCTAAAAGTGCTATCAAAAGCTAAAAATCTTGCATAGATGGGTCCTGACAATTTCCTTGGATGCATCTTAAATAGCGTGAAGCACGATTTAACCACACCCCTAATAACACTGTTCACTTATTATACAGGTTTTGCACCAAGTGAATGGAGAACAGCTACAGTTATTCCCCTGCATTTGGGAGGACTTTCAACAGACCTAGGTAGTTACAAACCCACAAGTCTGAGCATCTTCATATGCAAAGCCGTGGAAAGACTTCTCATGGCATTTAATCAGTCATGAATGAGGGAACCTCCAAACACTGGACCTTTGAGTTTGAATTAATTGAGGGCAGTTATTTTACTCAACCTGGTGGATTTTTTTAAAAGGTCATCAAAGCAATGGATAAAGGCAAAAAGGTGCACATCGCAAACCTCAACCTGTCAAAGCTTTTGACACAATTCCGCACAGAGGCATAGTAGAAAAGCCGAATAAACTGGGAATAAATCCCTATGCCACCTGCTGGATTGTCAGCTGACGCACAGATGGTCAAAATAGAAGTTACCACCACAAAGAGATGAGTTACCAGTGGAGTCCCCCAGGGGTCTGTACTGGGACCTTCCCTGTTTGGCATGTACATTTCTGAAGTAAAAGCCAATACCCAAAGACTCTGGCTGACCACGTTTACATACAACTGCAAGTTAGGAGCAGTCATTGAATCCCCAAATGACTTGGCCATCCTGAAAAAAGGTTTGTCTCAAATAAATAACTAGTGTCAAAATCATGGACTGAAACATAAATGCCAAACAATGCATTATTGTATCCTTTGGGAAGTCATGTACCCCAGGGAACTACCACATTGACAGTACACCCCTAAGAGGTGACCCAATTTTTTGTGATTTGGGAACTTATGTGGACAGTGGCAACTTTTGACCAACATGTATCAGTTGTAAAAAAGTTCTTCTATATTGCACAGCTTATGAAAAAAGGGATTGTCTAGAACTAGGGACTTCATCGTCCCCCCTGTACTGGGACCTCATTAGGCCAGTCGTTTAATATAATGCCCCCTTTGGCATGTATTTGTCCAAATGCATTCAACAACTAGAAATGCCACAGAGATGCCTTTACTAAAAGGATACAAGGCCTAAACAACATGTTCTACATGGACCGATTTCAAAGCTGCATCACTGTACTCTGTATGCTACACTGCTAAGAGGTGACTTGCATCTTGTGACCCATTACTGATGGATTTACTGCATATCAACACATCAGATGGCATTAGAAATACTAGGTCTAGAGATCTAAACCTCTTCTGCAACATTAACGGCATGGTTTTGCGGACAAGTATGTTTTGCAGAGGACACCGCTGATATGGAACACATAAATCAAAGTTCATCCCTGTCCATTTTCAAGCGCAACTTAGATCTGTGGATGTGAAACAGAAAATTTACCCCAGGGCTGCTCAATCTACTGCTAATGGACAGAAGCAGCTCCTTAATCCCATATCCCATGCATGAGCCCTTCATGTTATCTGTGGTATGATCCCAGATAATCTCATTAGGGGTAATATATAATTATGGGGATGGATGGATAAAATCAATCTATCACCAAATAGGATAGGTTATTTCAAGCACAAAAAGGGAAACTGACTTTGCTTACAGTGGCCTGCAAGGGAAGCCAGCCTAGTACTTGCATATTCTGTAAAGTCGGTCAGTGTGTATTTCACTATACTCTTACTTTCCCAAATGACCTCAACAGACTGAAGTCTGTCTCGCAGTGTAACCTCTGACCTCAACAGACTGAAGTCTGTCTCGCAGTGTAACCTCTGACTAATCGTGATCTATGCAAGCAGGCTGGTCTGCCACAGTAAAAAGTTTCCCACAGATCTCAAAACCTGTTCCTTTTCATATTCTGATACAAACTGTACCAAAAGTAACCTTAGGTCTTCCATACTTTTAAAAACTACATTCCTTATCCCCAGTGAAATGTTCATGAAGCCTGTGCATTGCATCATCTTTGTTTTAACAGTGTACAGTAAGTTCTTCCCTTCCTCACTTTCTAACACATTGCCAGCTTTGTATATTTCCTATATGTGTTATCCTGTATTGAAATCAGTTGTTCCACTTACCTTCCTCACCCACATTCTCGAATGTCTTTGACAGTCCTCACTAACTTTAAGTGGCATGATTGCAACGTGTTGCTTGTGTGAAAGTTCTGTAACCTAAATCAGCCTCTTCTAGACATCTAATATATCCAACTATCAGAATTTTTAAATGCCACAAAGTTTAAATCAGTTCCAGCACCCTTAACACACTGCGTTATGTCAGTTTTTAGTGTCATTGTTAAGCTTTCTGTTCTTGCTTTGTTCATCCTGCAGACACTTATTTTCTGAGCAGTTTTTTTTTTCTCTTGCCACTGTTCAGCAATAATAATAACTTTGCAATGTTATATCCCCAAACTTCCTCAAATAATCAAGTTCTACTTAAATCTTTGACTGTTTGCCTATGATGTGAGCAGTAACCCAAAGTTTTGTGAAACATGAATTCTCAATTTTTTTGATATTCTTGTGGTACTAAAATGATGGTTAGGTTAATGGCCATTAGCTGATGGTTTATTTATGTTTTAAGGTTTATAATGCATTTGTTTTGGGTGCAGTTTGCCAGTGATGCAGGTTTTCAGCATATTTGTGGTTCTTTTTATTTTCTTTAATTCTGCCTTATTTATGTGTTAGATTTCATTTTGGGATTTGTTATAGGCTGTCTGCGAGTGTTTTATTTGTGTGTAGTATGGTAATTCGGTGCTGTTGAAAATTTTTGGTAGTGAGATGCATTCAGTGTTTCTTCATTTATTTTACATAGGTTTGGAAAATTAGTTTTAAGTGGGTTAAATAGTTTGTGTGCGGGTGTACCAGTGTGCATGCAGTGTCAGGGTACATTTTTTTTTATCTAAATACTGTGGACTTCAACTCCACTCCATGGTCTAGAGGGATATAGTCCTGACTACAACCTAGACCATGGTGGGAGGAAGTGGCCAATTCAGCATTTCCCATCTGAGGAGAAAGGGACTGGTGGTTCATGTGCTGGCCATATTCACTACTAGGAAGTAGAGGTTTACTGTTTCCAGTAACAGCATATACCAAGGATATGGGCTTTGTCTACCAAGCCAAAATAGTATCCCTCAATTAGCATCTGGTAGATGCACATGCATGTTAATGGATGACTTGGTAGGCCTTGGAAGATGCCTACATTTGCCTCTAAAGGGTGAGGTTAGGGCCATATAGAATTGCCCTGTTCTACATCTGCATGGTTCATGAGAAAGTGGGTGTTGATGCAGAGTTATTCCCTAGACTGAAAACATTTAGGATCCTGTCCTTATAGAAATATAATAATTACAAGAAACCCCCAACCAAGCATGCATTTTGTGTGTGCGTGCTCCTGTCTTTGTTTTATATTTTACCCATTTTATTGGATTTTCTTTATATACATTTGCAGTCCATGTCCTTAGATGCAGCTTTAAACATTCATAGCTATTATGCTTTAGTACATTGAGTGTGTGAATTTTTCAAAATGTAACTTTATACTTTGACTGGGTAGTCATTGTTAACAGTCTTCAGGAAAATCGGGCTAAATAATAAAAACAACCATACACTCAGAATATAAATATAACACAATTTGTTTTACCAAATTCATCAGCACAATGTAGAGCAGATTATGATAATCTGGCATTTTAGAACTCACATTAATTAAAAGGGGAATGTCCCTGCAAGTCACATAGGGCAGGTTTTGTGCTATAGAATACTGGCCAAGATGCCACACAGCTGGGCTGACTCTTTCCTGTAAAATATCATCACTTTGTTTGCATTTTGTCCATGGCATATAAGCACAGAATCCTGACTACAATCCAGTTGACCCAAGTTAAGTTAGCTTCCCAGGGGGTGGAGAGAAGTGTAGAGATGATGCCTGCTCACCACTCAAAGGTGTTACGTTGAAGGACTTGCTGCAGGTTGTGTCTCCATTAATGTACCCTGGTGGAGACTGGAAATCTAGCAGGAACCCACTGCTGGATAGGGGAAAGGGCTGCTGAAAGAACATTGGGTGACAACCTCACATTGCACCCTTTGCACACACACCCATGGAGCACTTGCTTAATATTCAGGGGATTTGCAAGTTTGCATAAGGAAAAGAACTTGATGGCTGCCTGAATGATTGCTATGACACAGTCAGCTCTTGCTCAGCTGGGAATGAGTGGGCAGAGTTTCCACAGTCCACAAGAAAGTTTTACTTGCATGTCGGCTCATGCTAAGGGCAGATGTATAGTATGAGTAGTATGTATAGTATGAGAGGAAGGAGCCCTGAGGTATGTAATCTACCAGACATGAGTATCCTAATGGATAAGCCCTATTTGTAAGGAATATTACTACAGTTACCTCTTCAAATGTCTGTCTTTATAGTAAGCTACCTACTTAACTGTACTTTTGAAAAGATGTTATATATTCCCAGTTGGTAGAAGTTGTAAGCTGGCCAGTTTGAACTTGGAAGTGCAGCTAATGAATTAAGCATAAACCATGCCTGTCAGCCTGGGATGACATGCTCGACAAGCCACAATGCTTCGCTAGGGACGGCTTGCACCTGCCACCCCTGGGCTTTCGGATATTGGCAAAGGCTCTTGCTACCCCCGTAGTGCCTTTTTTAGGCAAGGCTCAAAAGACAAACCCACCTCCAGAGGTATCACAAGGGATAAGAAACTAAGAGTAATACTACTCAACGCCAGAAGTCTAAACCTCAAGATGCATGCACTCGAAACTCCTCCTTAGCATGGAGAACATAGATATCTGTGCAGTAACAGAAACCTGGTTCAAGGCTCCCGAGATCACCCCAGCACTACCAGGTTATACCTCCTACCATGCTTTTCGGCCCCAAAACTTGGACCGAACCACAAAAGGAGGGGGGAGTATCAATATTCGTCAATGATACCCACACCTCCAGGTTGGTGGCACAGCACGAAGAATCAGAGACTATCCATGTGCAACTAACAGTGGGTAAAACTTAGCCTGCTACAGACCACCCTCCCAAACCCAGGAACCCCACTCGGCCTTCCTGAGAACACTGGAAAATATGAAGGTCTCTCCAAACACCATTATATTGGGCGACTTCAACTACCCAAACATAGACTGGGAGCATAACACCCTAGCCCAAAGGTTCCTAGAATTTATAAACTCAAGTGCTATGGAACAACTTGTTACCACTCCCACAAGAGGGGAAAACATACTGGACCTGATCATCACCAACATGGGGACTGTATGCTCCAGCCCAGAAGTGTATCCCTCACTGGTAAGATCAGACCATAAACTAATCTCACTGGATATTCACATCCCGACCCCACCCCCTGCCCAGAAAACCACAGTGAAAAACTTCTCTAAAGCAAATTTCACACTCCTCAAAACCGAGGTGGAATCCTTCAAAGCCCCCGGGCCTGTGGAAAATACGGCCCAGACCGCAGAATCCTTTATAAACGCATTCTATGAACACCTTCAGGAATGCATGGATCATGCAATCCCAAGTAAAACCAAGACCCAGTCCTCCAAAGGCAGACGTCCTGTCTGGTGGACCCCAGCAATAAACAAACTATACAATAGAAGGAGGAAGCTACTACATGATAGAGCAAAATCCCAAAAAGGGAAGGCATCTCTGATCAGTATTAGCAAAAAACTACGGGCACTCATAAAATCGTCTAAGGCCAGCTTCGAGAGAAAAATTGCACAGGACACTAAGGATAATCACAAGGCTTTCTTTAACAGTCACAAAAAGAGCTTGATAAACCAGAAACAATACACAGCCCTGGCATTCAGGACCCGGAACCAGTAGCAAAAAGATTCTTTCAGACTTAATGCGAATATTGTCGCTAGCCAGTTTTCAAAAAGTCGACCGTCTTTATTTAAACGAATACAGTGAACCAAGTGCTTTCACCCGTGTAATACTGGGCTTTTTCAAGGGCAAATGTATGAGCGCTGTTGCGCGACTCATTAAATAGTGAAGTTCAAATCACATGAAATAATTAATCAATTAGTTTCAATTACATTCAGTATATCTCTAAGAATAGTTCTCTCTCAAAAAATATTCTGCTTAATTTAAGGCTAAAATGTATTGTTTTAATAAAATATATATAATCATTCCTTTAAGCGTGCCAATGTATTTTTTAATTATTAGTGTTAACCTTATAATAATAAAATATTTCCTAATATAATACATAAAAAACTTCAAATTCACGTAAAAAATAAATAAATTCATGCACCAAATGTTTATAAAACCATCCTTAATAGCACTACTAATGTGAATATACTCGTTTCCTATTTCTACAACCTGGATGAAAGCATTTGGTTCACTGTATTCCTTTCAATAAAGACTGTCGACTTTTTGAAAACAACTGGCTAGCATCAATACTCGCATTAAGTCTGAAAGAAAGAATCATTTTGCTACTGGTTCCGGGTCCTGAATGCCAAGGCTTTCTTTAGTTATGTTAGGAACCTGGGTGGGAATTCCCAGATATGCTCAGAATTAGTCCAAAATGACAAAAAATACACTGAACCCACAGACATTGCCAACATCCTAGCTGACCGGCTCAGCGCAACCCCCCCCCCACCACCACCACCACCAAAAGGGCAAATATCTATCCTAGCAGAGTGCTGCCCCCCTGACATCTCAGATGCTCAGGTAAGAGCCGCCCTCTCCAAAGCAAAAAACACAGCATCAATGGGACCAGACGGTGTCCCGGGCTGCGTCCTACATGAACTCCAAGAAGAGCTAAACCTAAACCTAAAACTACTGTTCAATCTCAGCCTTACTACAAGATATGTACCTAAAGAGTGGTGTACAGCAACAGTGGTCCCTCTCCACAAAGGTGGTGCCTCAACGGATCCTGGAAACTATCGCCCCATAAGCCTGACTAGCTTGGTCTGCAAGGCTATGGAAAGGATCATCATGGACCTCATAAATAAAGATATTGGGGACCTACAGACACTGGATCCTACCCAGTTCAGCTTTGTTAAGGGCAGATCCTGCCTCTTAAACCTATCGATTTCTTTGAAACAGTCACCAAGGCCATTGACGAGGGGAAGGTGGTCCACACAGCCTACCTGGACCTCGCAAAAGCCTTCGATACAATACCCCACTCCGGCATTATAGATGAGCTCACCAGCTTAAATATAAACCCCTATGTCACTAGATGGGTTGCAAACTGGCTCAAGGACAGAACCCACATGGTTAGAATTGCTGGAGCCATGTCAGACTCCAAACCAGTTACAAGTGGTGTCCCACAAGGCTCAGTCCTGGGACCTCTGTTGTTCGGTATATATTTCTCGGAGGTACAGGCCAACATGGAAGGACTGTGGCTGACCAAGTTCGCAGATGACTGCAAACTGGGTGCCGTAATCGATTCTCCAGCCGACACAAGCATCCTCCAAAAGGGCCTCATAGAAACGGACAACTGGTGAAGAGCCATGGCCTCAAGCTAAACGCCATAAAGTGTATAGTCATCCCCTTTGGCAAAAACAGTGCCCACAAATTATCACATAGGTGGTAATCCATTAAGTACAGAAGAAGTAATTGGGGACCTGGGGACCCAAGTTGATGGCAATCTTTCACTTGACAACCACGTGGCCAAAGTGGTTAGAAAAACATTTTATATAGCCCACCTAATCATGAAGGGCTTCACATCTAGATCAGGGGAGGTCATCGTGCCTCTTTACTCATCCCTCATCAGGCCCATAATAGAGTACAATGCCCCTTTTGGGATGTACCTTACCAGACACCTGCAGCAACTGGAAAGACCCCAAAAGTACCTCAACAAGAGGATCAAAGGGCTCAAACAGATGCCATATGCTGCCCGGTTAAAGAAACTCCAGCTCTACTCAGTGGCATACCGCCTGCTCAGAGGCGATCTGTGCCTGATGTATAAAGCCATGTCCAACCCGGAATTAATGGACATGCTGCACCTCAGAAAATCCAAATCCCATGGAGCTATGCGCTCGAGAGACCTGAACCTCAGCACTGAAATAAATAGGACATGCTGGAGTGACAGATTCATAACCCAGAGGCTCCCTTCATTCTGGAATAAAATCCCAGTCCCGGTTAGGCAGAGTCCCTCATTGACTCTCTTCAAGAGGAATCTTGATGACTGGATGGGAGATCGTAGGTTTACCCCGGGTATCACTTCTGTGTCACTGTTAGACAGAGGCACAGTATACTAACCTCGAAAAAGGGCATAGCAAAATTAATTTAAAATGGGTGGTGAAAGCCAAGCACACTCTGGCTAGGCTTATAAATGCCCTAGGGCAGATAGCCTAGTATGAACCTATGTTTTGTGGCTTTCATTCATTGGCCTGTTACTTGCCCTGCTTTCTAGATGGGAATCTTGAACTATTTTGAAAAATAAGATTTTTTTTTTTTTTATTTTGTTGGCTTTTATTAACAATATGGTAAAGACTGAACCTGTCTGGTGGTTGCTGGTTATTTGTTATATGCTCAAGAAAAGCCTCAGTTGTCTGTGTGGTATCTGCAGTGGAGGTATCTATTCATGTTAACATTGAATTTATTTTTATTTTAGTTTTATTCATTTATTAACTAGGTATGCCCACTGGACACAAGTGTCCCTTTTTGGAGCAGCCTGCAAGCACTGTGTGGTTGTAACATTGCCACACAGTTGGCAAATGGAGAAGCTCATTAACAGCTCAGAGCCTTACTCCTCTGTGCTGCCAGACTGTCGGTGTGTTTTTTTTTTTTTTCTCATAGCCATTTTGTATAAACTGCATTGCTATGTCATATTGCAAATCCTCCTTCATAACATCATGAAATCTGATGGAGAAAATTAATCTCATCTCATTCATTAGAAAACAGTATTTAAATATTAACGTTTTTTTTGTTGTTGAATATGGCCACAAATATGATATTTCTGCTGATGAAAGAAGAGGCATTGCAGAAAAAAACTGACAGTAAATGAGAACTGCTAAGCTAAATGATGCATTTCAAAGTATTTTCATAACAGACTGTCAGAATGAAGACCCATTCAAAAAAGAAAAGATGTTCAAGAATGTTGCAGGAAGTAGCTTGCTCCATTGGCATTGAGGGATAAAGCCCTGACTGCAGTCTGTTTGATATGAATTCAGTGAGCAGCCTGAGCTCCTTGGAGCTGGCATGCAGAATGAGAGGAGTGGAATATTGCAGACTCATCTCTCCTCCGAAGGAGTTAGTTGGAGACCATGTTCAGGGAGCATCTTCCAGTAGTTGAATTCCTGCTGGAGAACAGTGGCAGGAATGTTGAGGCATTGCTTCACAGGTTCAAGCCTATGATACTCAGTGATACTCAGAGCATGACAGACATTGGGTTGTTAACTTTGCATGTACAGTGGAGTTAGTCACAAAAAGCAAAAATGAGAAATCCCTCATGACTGCCTAAATGGCCTCTCTTATTCTGCTATTGTCTCAGTGTATGGGAGCAAATGATTCATTTGATAGAGTGAGGGTTTGATAGTCATCAGAGAGTGGAGTGTGGGGGGGGGGGGGTGAGTTAAAAACAATCTAAATCTAGCTCCTGTAACAGAGGCAAGCCATCTGTCTGTGCCACAGTTGAGCAAAATTGATCATTGGTAAAGTCAGGCAGGGGTTGGGTGGGGATAGGATGAAGTGGCGCCAATAGTTGTTTTTTTTTTTTTTTTTTTTTTTGGGGGGTGGGGTTGGGGAAAACTGTTATTTGTATGACCTTTGGTAGAGACCCAAAGCCTTTCAAAGAGCCTTTTTTGGGGAATGGTAGGCTATTGCAACATTATCTCGCATGTTAGTTCCCAGGCTGGAGATTCTAACTGGTTCCAAACTGCATAGTGGTTCCAGGCTGCCATGTCCCTTATCTCATAATTGAAGCTCTTGCTCCTCAGGTACTGCAAAAGCATAACCAAGGTTGATTTTCTGAGTTTCAGTCGGCCCACTTGGCAATAGGGTAACATTATGGGTAGCCTGCTATGGAGCCATTGAGTGCACAAGCATGAACAGCTGAATCACTTTTGCAGGCTGTGTACGGAGAAACATTAAAAATTAAAAAAACATAAATAGTTTAAAATTAAAACTCCAATAATGAAAAGGATATCTCTAGGGAGCTGTAGCATGCTAATGAGCGACCTAATCTGTGATGCATATACTGTGGGATTCCAAAGCATTTTATAGTTGCAGGTATCATGCTACCCCAAGGGTTCATGCAGAGTCAGATTTGATAAAAAGACCTCTGTTTATTCTATTGCCACATAGGCTAATGAGAATGTTTGGAGGCCTACAGTGAAGTTGAAAACAGTATTGTGGTCTGCCATGCAGCAATAATTTGAAATGTTAAATTTCCTTTGAATGCAGGTATAATATTGGTATTGTCCATGGTAATTAGTGAGCCTGTGTGATGTAGAGGGAGCTTCACCTTTGTGCAAACAGTGACACTGTGGGTGTTGCATGGTGAAAGCCTGTAGGTTCATAGGTGTATACTAAGCTAACTATCACTATGGCTGTTATAAGCCTAGCCATGCAACCCAAATATGACCCACAAATTTGATTTAAATAAGGGATGATTTGCTGACTCCCTCTGTCCACCAGAGACATGGGGGTCAGACCAGGGGTAAATTTCTGATTACCCATCCATTGGTCCAAATTGCACTTACATAGGAATGGGAGAAAATCTGCTTCACGTGGATGGAGAGCCTATTCCAGAGAATGTAAATTCACTGAGAAATGTATCTGTTTCTCCAACACATCCTTTTTAGGTTGCAAACAAAATTTAGGTCTTTTAATCTAGTAGTTCTGATGCTGTTTGTTTTGCGGATGTGCTAAAGGTTCATTAAAATAGGGTCCATGGGTGCCCATATGCTTGGGCTACCAGTACTGGGATACAGGTGGAAACTTTGTAGCTGGTGAGGTTTCTTTTCAGCCCAGGTGAGGACTGTGTGTCCGTCCGTCCGTGTGCGTCCATCCTGTCTGTCCGTGTGTCTGTGTGTGCCCGTGTCTGTGTGCCCGTGTCTGTGTGCCCGTGTCTGTGTGCCCGTGTGTCTGTCCCAAAACATTAGCTTTATACACAGGGAATGAGTGAAAATTATTTTTGGACATAACTTGGACTGTGCTTTAGTAATGCAGGCCCACATTATGCTTTCAAAATAATAGCCCTAATTCTGTATGTGTGACAGCATTTTAGCTGTCAGTGCAATACTGTGACCGACAATTGATGCTGTTGTGTGGACACCCCACACACAGGACTTGTCAGCTGTCTTGCAGAATTTTCAGAAATAGGTAATGATATTTACTAACACAGCATGTTTCTGAATTTCATTGCCTCTGTTTGCATGGATCCAGTATAATACAATCATTAGTGTAATTTCAGAAAATGGTAGGCATATTTCATCTGCAGCTGGTCTTTAGTTTCGGAGTTGTTTATGAAAGTTATGGTGGGCCTCCATTACACTACCTGGAGTCTTTTGAAATATGACCTGTAATGTAAGCTCACATTGGAAGAAATGTGATCAAAAGCCAGTAATTAAGTTACAACCCAAAGTATTTCTAGAGGAGGCAGATTACAATCTTTACATTTTCATTTGCTGTAGAACATGTACAGTGGATAAAAAAAAGTTTACACACCCCTGTTAAAATGCCAGATTTTTGTGATATAAAAAAGTCAAGAGACAAATGACTCAATGAGACAACAATGAATCATTTAAAAACTTTTCCCACCTTTAATGTCACCTATAACCTGTACAATTCAATTGAAAAACTAACCTGTTAGGGGAAAAAAAGTCTAAAAAATGAACAATATACTGTTCGTGTGCACACCCTTAAACTAATACTTTGTTGAAGCACCTTTTGATTTAATTACAGCATTCAGTCTTAACTGAATGCTGAAGTTTTAACCAGAATTTCTCTGTTGGATTTTAAGTCTGTGAGTGGTGGCAACCTTCTTGTCATGTTTTTTGTGCTGATTTCAATTTTTCCAAGTCTGTTTGATACAATGGTATATAGCAAGACATCCTGAAGAGTAAAATTAAATGGGCCATAGAAAGCCTTGGTAACAGCAAGGCTTACAAGAATTGATGAAATTCCAAGGAATTTCTTAAAATCTTGCAAAATGATACTGTTACAGTATTGCTTAGAGTTCACCATCAGATTTGGAAAACACAAAAGTGGCCAACAGACTTGAAAAGGTCAGTTGATATTCCAGTCTCAGAAGAGGGCAATGTTAGAGTGCTCAAATTATTGAACAGTTGCAATTGTTTCACCCGCTAGCAAGGTAATGTTCAAAGTCCTGCAAGCTAGACTCCAGCTGTATATGGATCATGAACTGCTAGATGTATAGGCTGATCCTAGAAGGGGCAGAGGCATCAGAGATCAAATTGTCGACATTTCCTAAAATGCGGTGGTGGTGCTGTGGTAGCATTGTCGCCTCACAGTAAGATGTTGTCCTGTTCGATTCTCAGAGCGTTTTCTGTGTGGAGACATGCGTGAATGGGCGTACCTTAGTTGAAGGTTGTGCGTCAGGGCCAGCAACTCTGCACGTAAAAATCTACTGCCAATCATTAGCAGACCGGAGTTCCGCTGTGGCGACCCCTAACCGGGAAAAGCTGAAAGACACAACAATTGGATACTGGAAAAAGCAAGAGAGTTCCGGAGACTTACTTCTCCTTTATTGACTTCTCTAAAGCCTTTAAGTGTGTATACCATAACAAACTTTGGCAAGTACGTAGAGAAATGGAAATACTGGGTCACCTTATGTGCCACTTAAGGAATCTGTATTCAGAATAAGAAATAACAGTTTAGAACCAAATATGGAATAACTGACTTTTTCAAGACCGGAAAAGGACTCTTGACAAGACTGTATATCGTCACCCTGCTTATATGTACAATATATAGATATAGGCGCAGACACGTATATGTATATGAGCGCATGTGTGCGCGCACACACATATATATATATATATATACATATATATACATATATATATATATATATATCTAGGTCTACTTTGATTCACTGAAAACTCATTTCACGGAATCACATGTATTACCTGGGCATCGTGCCACATGACCTTAGTTTCCAGTGTGTCGAGTAGAGCCACTGGAGTGATCCCCGGAGTGAATTTTTTATTTCCCATCCACTCATCAGGATCTCTCTTGAAGAGGGCCAGTGAGGTGCTCTGTTTGACATGTATGGGAAGTCTGTTCCATAGCATGGGCAGTCTTTGGGTTATGAACCTGTCCCTTCAGCACATTCTGTTGATTGTGGTAATGAGGTCAAGGTCTCTGGAGTGTGTGGTGTGGAGGGATTAGGATTTCTTTATATGTAGCATTTCTAACAGAGCTGGGTCAGACATGGATTTATAAATCAATCAGAGATGACCTCTAAGTAGGCAATATGAGAAAGAGAATACTTGAGTTTTTTCAGTTGGGCAAATAAAATGTATATGCCCTTTTCCCCACTGTAGTATGATCCTGGAGTTAGTATATGTAATTAGGGGGAGTGTGGGGGGCACAGCCCCCCACCTACTTTTGGTTTTATATTGTCCGCTTTCAGTGAAATGAGATTCATAAATATGAAGGCTAAGTAGGTGGGGGGGGGGCTACAACCCCCACACCCCCAACTATATATTCTAACTCCAGGATCGCACTGGAGTGGGGAAAAGGGCATATATGTTTTATTTGCCCAACAGTACTTGTATTCCGTGAACTGTGATTGTGAAATGAGTTTTCAGTGATATTTTGCAGTGATTTGAGCTTTCAGCAAATTTTTTTTTTTTTTTTTTTAGGGTGAATTGAAACTTGGTGAAATGAGTTTTCAGTGAATCAAACTAGACCTATATATATATCTATATATCTATATATCTATAGAGTTCCCTGTTAGAATCTCGAATTGCTGAAAGCTCGAAATTCATAAGCTCGAGCCCAGAATCTCGAGTTTTCAGCAACTCGAAATTCTAAAGCGGACGTGAAAGACATGCGAACATGTCTTTGCAACATTTTTACAGGGGGGGGGCAAGCTCCCCGTCACCCCCACACCCCCCCCTAATTAAATATACCAACTCCGAGATCGCACTACAACGGGGATGAGGGAAATCTCCCGTTCTGCGCTGTATACAGAAGCACACAACGGGAGAATTTTCATTCCTCCTCTATAATGCGGTCACGGAGATGGTATATTTCAGCAAGGAGACTGCAGGGGGACTCTGCCCCCTGCATACATGTCAGTAAACTTCTTTTTTTTGTCTTGTTGTTGTTGTCTCCCCTTCACAAATTTGAGTTACTGAAACTCGAGATTCTGAGCTCAAGCTTCTGAATTTCGAGCTTTCAGTAACTCCAGCTTGGGGAACTAATATATATATATATATATATATATATATATATATATATATATATATATATATATATATATATATATATATTATATACTGGAAGGAATATTGACATCCTCACTTTTGCATAGTTGAAGAGCCTTATGATGAAGGTGAAAGAAGGTCAATAGATAGTTTGTTGCTCAAGAAATAAAGGCAGGTAAGATTCTGCAGGTGGTGATTGCAGCCATGAAATTAAGATACTTGCTTTTTTGAAGGTCATGGCAAATCTGAATAAGGCTTTAAATAAAGAGCAATGACATTCCATTGTCAGCAAAAGGTCCATGTAGTCGAAGCTATGGTTTTCCCAATAGTAGCATACAGTTGTGAAAGCTGGGCTGTAATTATGGCTGTGAGCCAGAAAATTGACACACTTGAACTCAGCTGTTGGAAAAAACTTTTTAGAGCTTCATGGAGTACAGGAAGCCCAAACTAGTCCATACTCAACAGAAGTAAATCCAAACGGTTCACTAGAAGGCCTGATAGTAAAACTAAAACTGAAATACTTTGGCCACATAATTCGAAGACGGGATTCACTAGCAAAGTAACTGATACTGATAAAGACAAAGGCCAAAAGAGAAAGGGGTGGCAGAGGTTGAGATGGATTGACAACATTATTGAAGTAATAAATATGAATTTACCAAGAACTTGAAGCAGCTGTTGACTGACGGGCATTGCATGCTGAAGTTCTTGATGTCAAAAAGAATTGGATTTGACTAAATAACAGTGACAAAAAAACAGGTTATAAACGCTAACAGAGAGCAAACTAGCCAACAGTAATAAAATAACAGTATATGCAAAGTGGGCTCAAGCTGTGTGTAAATCTTTCTGTATTTTATAGTACAGTTACAAGTAGATTGGTACTATTTTATTTTTGTAGTGAATAAATTGTTTGGTTTTAAATTTATGGTGAGGCAAAGTAGTAATGATAAGCTCAGGAAAAGAGTTCACCAGCTTTGGTGCCCAAAAGGCGAAGTGTATTTATAAAGTTGATGAATGCAGAATTTCAAAAATGAATGAACATAGCATTTGGATCTGTAATAGGGATTTGAAGGTTTGACCATGTGTTTTTCTTGCAAAATATTGTAGATTATTAAGGTTTGAATAAGCTAGCTTTAAACTAAACCCCTACGTAATCCAAGATGCATGTCCTTTTTGCATAGTAATAGGGTGGGAGGTTGGCATAATGGTTAAAGTGTTTATCTTACAAACACAAGGTGCAGGGTTTGATTCGCAGATGCAATAACTGGCTAGGCTTAAAGTGGCCCACAAAGGTAGTTAGCCTAGTACTAACCTATGAACCAATGGTCCCAGTCTTTGGCACTGTATCCTAAAACTGCAGATGTTTAGAGTCAGCTGTAAGCTGAGGGAGTTTGAGAATGATGCCGCAGAAATCCATGTCAGACCATACTCAAGACTGAGTAACAAAACCTTTGGCTAAGCTTTTCTTCATTTCAACAGTTAGTAGATGAGGGAACTTGTTTTAACCAAGCAGATATTTACTGGAAAAGAAAACAATGTATTCAGAAAGTTCAAGCAAGTTCACTGATATGAACTTTACAGAGTTTGCCCTCTTTTCCAGGGAATGTTGTGGCTTTTCCTGGAGTGATTTAATTTTGCTCCTGCTGACAAACTTAAGTGCACTTGCTGTTCTCAACTGTATTATGATTGACATTTGGACATCCGAGCACAAACCAGAGTAACTTCAGTTGCAGAGAAAATCAAGGAGAACAGATTAAGGTAATTGGGTCTCATGCAAAAAAGCAGAAGATAATTTGGTAAAGATTTGGGAGAGACGCGAAGAAGGCAAAACTAAATTAGGATATCCAGCTAAAAGTTGGATAGATAGAGAAAACCTGAGGGAGGTGGGCAGGCATGAGACTAGGGATGAGACTCGAGAAGTTAGAGTGGCACTGAATGGAGATAAGTGGCAAAAGTTGATGTAACACCGTAATCCCATGCAAAATTTGAGCAAGTGGGATTAGATGATGATTTGGTTCTCCCAAAGCTACATGGGTAGTAGATTCTAAAACTTTACTCCACTGAGTCAAAACTCAGATCCCAAAGGATTTCAGCCATGCCTTCAGAGCCACCAGCAACCCCCGAATGCCAGCGAAAATGCTATTAACTTGTGGAGTGGGGTATGGTGTTCATTTTAAAATGTCTAGATAACAAAAGAATGCTTAACAAATACCACCAATAAACCATAATCCTTATGGTAATCTTAAATTTAAAATTCATTAGCATTTATTTTCTTTCCTCTTCAGTAACCTAGGAAAAATAGTGACACAACACCTTGCCTACATTTTGCTGCAGCATCTTCCATGTCCATATTTATGTGTTAAAAATGATATTTATGCGATAAAAATGATATTGCTTCATTGGGAGTAAAGATGCATGTCCAGAAGCAACAACTGCAGGCTCATAAGAACTAGTATGTAATTTGTTTAATCTGTGCATGTATCCGTGCTCCATAATAGTCCACTTTAGCCACTGCTTCATGGAAAAGAATAAAAAAATAAACCTCCTTTTGCAGGCTGTTTTAACTGTCTTTTCCTTAATCTTTTCCATTTTCATCTGACTGTCCCATGTATTCCATTTAGATTGTTGGCTTATCTTGGTGTTCCATACAGTTTGGTCCTCGGTAAGGCAGTACATGTTTAATTCTGACATGGACATAATAAAAAAATTCATAGTGGTCCTCTGGCAATACCCAGTTGGTAAGTCTAAGAAATATAGGAAATTATATCCAGTTGCCATGAGGAAGTAAGGAAATTTAAGTTCTGCTTAGAATTATAACAAATTTGTGGACTCTAAAGATGAACGCTAGGATCAGTGAAAAAAGAAATCATTTCAAGTATTAAAAAATGTCATTGCACTATTTACATTCTCCTGGTAATTGTAGATGGTAAAACTAGTAATAAGATTGAAAAACATGAAATGTTCCTAAAGAACAAGGAATTTCATGCCGTCTTTTTTTTTAGGGAGAAGGGATGAAGTCAAGAAAAGTTTTAAGAAAAAAAAAACTGTACAGTAACAGTAAGGGACTCTGGATCCATCTTTAGTGGAGGAGGTGGTGATATTCAAGTGCTAATAGAAGTAGTAGTATAATTTCAGTCATGCAGAATGACAGTGAAAAGTCTTGCAACCTGCATGAGAGTGACTGCTTCACTGAAGCTTGTGGTGCACAGTTGAAAAAGTGTAGATATTGATGCGATTCTAAACAAAACAGATGCACTGAGATAACTTTTTCTTAAAAATGTGTTGTTGGTCTCGTTGGTTACTCAGGCATGTAGACCACCATGCATGCCCAATACACTTCTGAGTGAAGGAGTTTATTTGGTACCAAGTGCACCATGCTGACTGAACTTTTCATACTGTCATGGGCTTAGTCTCTGAATGAATCAAGACTGTGTTGCATCAGGCTAAATTGATCTCACGAATATATCTATTTATAACAGCTGATACGTAAAGCCCTCCTTTCTTGAACTGGCTGAGGCAGCAGTGTATGAAGACAACAGTCCAGTTCGGATTTTCTCTCCTCTGTCTTGCCTAGAATTCTGAGATATCTTCAGATTGATGTCCCTGTGAAATTCACTGTCTATTAATATGGCCTGAACCTGGATTGGAGGTGGGGGAGGGGCTAACAAGCCTCTCTGCTTGTTTTCTGCTGGTGAAACCTGTTAAAATATATTTCTCATTTTGATGTGCAGGCAATGCTTTTACTTGGCTGACATACAAAACATGTTTTACTCTTAGAAGCCAAGTTCACTAATCAGGGGTTTTGATGACAAATGTTTTGCAATTCTTACAGTGGATGGAGTATGCCCAGCACACATTTAGAGGGTAGAGTATCTTTACCCAGTGCTACCGTATATGTGTCGCTACTGTTTGTTTTTGTTATTCTGCTTGTTAGGTAAATGATGCCAGGTAATTATGTAGTGTTTTGAGCTAGGTTATAGATGAATGTGATGAAGCCAGTTGTAATCATATAAGGTGTGGTGATGAATGGAAATGTCATAGTCACATCGGGTGTGGTAGTAATTCCAGGCACATGTTACGCAAATGTTTTACTGAGATTTAAGCTTCCAAAAGCTGACAGTGAAAAAAAATATTGAAGGAGATTCTAAATAAGATATGTTGAAGAACTATAGATTTTTGTTATGAAAAACACTATTTGTTTACATGATATTCAGATAATTTATGGGATCACACCTCTCAGCTGTACAGATTTTCGTAGTATGTCCAGATTTTTGCCTCGTATTTTTGGTTCGTTTTTCATAAAATTGTGTGTTTCTGCCAAATTAGTGGCAAATCATTAAAGACTGAAGTTAGAAAATAATAATCGATTTTTGAGTTTGACTTCATACCCTTCAGAAAATTCATGCTAATGCAAAACCTGTTATTCTATCAACTTTCTAAGTTTGTAAGAGCAATGTTTAAAAATTGTCACTCTCTTTGCCCCCTTTTCCTACTTTTATTAATGGCTTTGTTCAGATTCCGTGCTGTAAGAGGTTGAGGGACAATGTTAATGCCTGCTTCATTTTCTGTGATGTATTGAAATTCCCTCTAAATGTTCCAAGTACTCACAGCTAGAAAGGAGATGCACTTTTCTTTGTGCACAGCTCTTTTCTGTGTAACATCATCATCTGTTTCTATATGACCAGCAAAATTAATAAATGACATTAAGGAGGCACCAAGATTATACTTGAAACGTAATCCAGAATTTGAAATTAGCTGGTAAACTGTAGACTAAATCATCTAGCTGCCTACCTAAACCTGGTTTGCTTTGGAATCTTTCTGCGTCACGTGATGTCCATCTCCCACAATATACAACTCTCTCTTCCATCTCTTCTCAGAATAGGCTGACTTGAAATCTTTTACCCTTCCTGCATTCAACTGTAGGAGTTTCATGTTCCCTATTTGATGTTAGTATATTTTACCATGCAAACTTGAATTCTTTACAGACTATTTAAACTATCTTTTCTGGTAGAACATCTGATAAAAAAAATCAGAAATCTAACCTACATGGTCTAATTCATTATTTCTCCCAAAGTCATGTCATCAAGGCTATTTAAATAGAATTAACACATGCAGGAAAAACAAGTCCAACTTTTTAGATGTATGTTTTCATATATAAAAACAGATTTTATTTTTCTGATATGCATTTAACTGGCTAAACCACTAGCTACACAGGTCCATTTTAAGAAATGATATGGGAGCACTGTCCTGTCGAGCAGCTTGCTCAGAGTCACACAATAGACAAATGGAGGTGGAAGAAATCAGTCCTTGTACCCCAGCCTACAAGAAGCAGCTTGTTAACCGCTAAAAGCCTTATGTGTTTGCACTAACTGCCAGACAAAAGGAGCCTTTCCAACATGGGGCTTGAACCCATGATCATGAGATTGAGTTTCATCGGTACTAAATGAGCTAACCAGGCTCTTTAGCACCTGCATGTTTATATATTCAGGAGACCATTCTTATTAAAAAAAAAAAAATCCACATTGAACAGCCTACTACTACTGCAACTATTACTACCACCACTATAAACCTCAATGAGTCAGTTAAATGTGCCTGCTACATAAGTGCTTCTTTACAGTTCTCTCCCTTTTCCACTAAAATAAGTAGAACTGTATAGTTTCTTATTGGCTGATAACTTACAAGTCCAAACTACATTGTTCAAGATTGTTGACAACATAGCACCATACACAACAGACTGTTTATCTCCAGCCAACACTGTTACATCAAATGGCAAGGCCATTTACTTGCACATATTTTTGATGTGAAACTTAACACAACGGTATCAAGGAAATATGAGCTGAGGTAGGACAGGTGCAGAAGTGCTGGAGGATGACTACTGATGACAGTGTATTTTTCACTCGTAGTGTGAAAATGAAGTAATTCTTCAATAATAGTTCTGAAGAATGGAAAGTTAGGAACAAAATTAAATGGTTTGCCATTGGGAGAATACAATTGTTTTGCTGTGCATCATTTGTCATCCAAAAGCTTTGCATCACTTACCATCTGTAAGCAATTAAATAAGGTTCTGTTACCTGTGCTCCTCTATGTACAGGAAATGTAGATGGTTTACTTCGTCTATACAAACAGCCATTAATAAAGCACTAAATTCCACACACCAACTTATTTTCCAAATCATCACATCAGACAGACATAGTTCATCATATGATCCAGAGCAATATCAAAAAGATAAATGTCTGCTTCCATAAGGAAGTCCTGGGTCTGCTCCTTTATGACATTTACTTCTCTGAAATCAATGTCCTATGGTTGAGTAAATTTGCAGATGATTACAAATTAGGAGCAGTCATAGAGTCCCCCACTGACATAAATGTTCTTCAGGAGGGGCTAACGCAGACAACTTGTGCCCGAGAAGTGAACTAAAACTAAACACCAAGAAATGCATAATAGAATCCTTCGGAAAGTCATCCTCCCCTGGTAACTGTCATATTGACAACACCCCTCCCCAATAGTTGACCCAGTAGTCAGGGACTTGTGGATATGCACAGACAGTGAGCCCTTCATGTGTCTACAGTAGTGAGGGAGTCATTCTATGTTGTGCAACCCATCAACAAAGTTATGGCACTTAGGTCCAAGGAGATCATTGTTCCACTGTATTTGTCATTCATCAGGCCTGTCATGAGTGCAGTGCCCCATTTGGTATGTACCTAACCTGGCACATCCAGCAATTAGACTGTCCACAGAGGTTCCTCACTAAAGGAATACAGGGCATAAGTAACATGTCCTATGCAGACTGCTTCAGGTCCTGTCCCTGTATTCTGTCTCCTACAGGATGGTGAGGGGAGATCTTTGCCTGGCATACAAGGCATTGTCAGACCCCACCCTGCGGGACCTTCTGTATATCAGCAACACTAGATTTACCTGTTCTAAAGATTTAAACCTTGCTTATAATATAAATAAGACCTGTTGAAGAGACCGTACCTTCTCTGGAACAGGCTCTTCATCCATGTAAAGAGTTCGGTGAGAGGATGGCAGAATGGTTAAGGTGTTCACCTTGCAGACACAAGGTGCAGGGTTTGATTCTCACATGGGGTAATTGGCTAGGCCTAAAATGGCCCACAAGGGCAATTAACCTAGTACTAATCTATGAACCCCCACCAAGCTCTATGAACCCCCCTCCTCCCTAACCCAGGTCAAGTTTAGCATAGATAGTTGGATGGAGAACAGAAAATTCATCCCTGGTTTGGCATCTGTCTGTAATGGACACCGGCAGCCTGTTAATGGTTCATCTCCAATGCATCTGCTTACTCTTAAAGGATACCACAACTTGTCAGATTTTGGATGCATGGCTAGGCTTAAAAAGGCCCTTGTAGGTGTTAGCCTAGTACTCACCTATGAACCTATAAGGGTCGTAATTTAAGAGCTGTTTTTATGCTGTTTGAGCTCTTTAAGTATATTTATCTGAATATATTAATTTTATGTAACCTGTACCAGATCGTCACCTCTTTTATATTCAGATTCACCCTTTCCAGTACTGTAAATGAACTTATGTGCCATGAGTCTTGGCACTGCATTTTTCTGTATAAAGTGTTCATACATACGTTCCTTCTTATCCTTCTGAGATGGTCATTGATATGATTTGTAAGCTGTGTTTTGATCTCCATGCATAAAAAGCAGGATGGGCACTACAGTACAGCCAAGTAAATATTACAATCCAGTCGTGCAGTTAGTGTAGAGGATTAAAGCTGTGATCTGTTAACAAGTTACCTTCTGTAGTCCAGGGTGCGATTCCCTCAGCTTCCATTTACCTACTGTGCGACTTAGAACACCTTCTTTAACCATAGAGTGGAATGAGGCAATTGGAAAATTAGGCTTTTCAGGGGTTTCAGGGTTGCACATCTAATAATTCCCTATGAATCTTATTATGCATTTGAGTAATGTTTTTTTTTTTTTTTTTTTTTTTTTCTTTCTTCTTTCTGGCTGGTAATGACCTAAAATACAGGTTTGTTCATGTATTCTGACTGTAGTATTATTTATGTATTTCTTCCCCTTGGCTTATAACATAGTCTCTGAATTTCTCAGATGTCTTAAATGAATATTGCAGGTAGCTCTCAACTTCTTAGTGCAAGAAATGTGGACAAAGCCTACAAAGTGGGGGGAGGGGGCAAAGGCCCAAACATATAGACCATTTTTAAATACTGCTCTTATAAACTTAGAAAGTTTCTAGAATATCAGGATTTTTCTTGGTATGCATTTTCTGAAGGGTATAAAGACTGAAACTCAAATGTATGTATTTTTTTAATGACTTCAATCCTCGGTGATATGCCAGAAAACCACAAATTGCATGAAGAACAGAACAAAAATGAGGCAAATATCTGGACATTGTGATAATCTGGACAGTTGAGAGGTATGCAGGTAGCTAGATACAGTACCTTTAAAGCCTTCAAATGTGTATATGCTATACAATTTCTTTCTTAATATTTCCTGTCCAGCATGTATTTGCTAAACATTAACAGCATTCTCTGAATGCTACTACACTGTCTTTTAGGTGTATGAGATGATATATTCTCAGAGAATAATGGACTTGGCTGTATGTTCATGCTAATTGAAGATCTGTTTTTAATTTTAATAGCATTTCCTCATTATAACCCTGTTCAGAAAAATCAGTCACTAATGCACCTGATTAGTTGCTTGCATTAAATTCTTCAGTGTTTACCCTTAAGATTCTACACATGTGCCTCGTAACAACATTTTTAATTTTTGTATGTATATTTCATCTATGTGATTGTTAACCTTAACGGGATTCTTGTATACTGTGATGGAAACGGTACCTTCATTGGTTTGTGACAAAATAGTATCCAGAAGGTTAATGATCCTGATAGAATAAGAAAATTTACATTTTTACAACAGAAGTTGTATCCGACAAATTAATACAGTCCTCAATTTCAACTCTGTGGATGACTCTATTTAAGAAGAGCTTCATCCACAAAGTGATTATTAAAAAAATTAGCAATTTAAACTGAATTGCTTGTATTCATAGGCCCTTTATAAGCCTAGTTAAGTAACCTGACCCAGTTGTATCCCTTTGTATCATTGGCATTTACTAGGAGGTGCATAATAGTTATGAAGTTTCTAGAGGTTGTACGGAGGGGGGGTGGATATTTTAGTTGGGCAGTACTGTTTGCCTCTGTTTATCACAGACATGGGGGCCAGACCCAGGGTTGATTACCGATTCACAATAAGATAATGTTACACTTAAATAGGGCTAGGGATAGACTCTGCTTCACATGGATAGGGAACATGTTCCAGAGCATGGGGATCCTCTAAGACACATAATGTCTCAGACAAATTTTTAATCCTTAGATTTAGTGGTTCTGATTCTGCTCATTTTGCGGAATTGCAGAATGTGCATCAGAGCTGGATCCCAGGGTGCCTTGCATGCCAGGCATAGATTGCCTGTCAGTCACCTATAAGAGATGGAGTATTGAGAAAGGGCTGTAAGATTTATATGTAACTATATATTATACCCTGTATTCTCCTAGTAAGGAACCTTTTATGGGCATTTCAACTGTTGCATATGTCTGTTCAGGTGCATGCCAAAGAGAGTGTTACAGTTAGTGATAGGTCTGATAGGGCTTTCAAAGATGGCTGCACATTGATCAACAGCTTAACTTCAGCTCTCTGTGCGAAAAAATAAACTGAAACACAAGGGTCAGGAACTCTTGTCACTTTTAGTAAATTCAGTTACTGGCTAGTAATTACACTGCCTGGATGCTAGCAAAAAAGAAACTGATAGCCTGAAAGAAACCTCACTTGTAAGAGGTGAAGAATCCTGCAGCTGTTCAGCAAAAAGCAGCTCAAGCTCCAGCTTTTGTGCAAGACATGGCTTCCAGTAATATAGAAGAAAAGTATTTTAATCAGCTCCGAGCACATTTGACTTGAACAAAACACTGAAGGAGTACATCAACTCGTATAACAAAAGGCTGGAAAAATGAAAGAAGCTTTCAACAGATACTCAGATGAGCTGATAAAACTGCAAAAATCAGAGGTCAAAATGAAGAAAATGTTGGCTGAGTATGAGACTTCTAAAGAAGAGATGTTTCGAAAATGTTAGAATTAGGGGACAGAGCATGTAGGGAAAATCTGAAATTCTCTGCTGTACCAGAGAAACTAGATGAAACAGACTGTATTAATTTTATGAAGGCGCAAGTAAGCACCTAGACTAGCATTCCACATCAGGAACTTTTAATTGGAAGGACACAGTATGTGTATGCTCCAAATCTGGCAATGAGAAAGCAGCCAAGACCTGTATTGGTAAAGATGCAAACCTTACCAGCAGGTAGTTAATCCTGACAAAACTATGCCATAAGTATTTAAGAGTTAGAGAGAGTAAAGTGCTTGTGGGAAATGATTATTCATTGTACACCATGCAGAAGAAAAACAATTTTTATTCCAGTAATTAGGGAACATGGAAAGTCAGGTGTGAGATTAAAGCTGCTGTATCCAGCTGTCTTCAGAATATTTTTTCCTGGAGGATCAGTGTTATTTTGGATGCAGAACAGGCTAAGAAGGAAACTTAAAAGTTTGTCCTACAAAAAATGAGCCACAAAGCAGAAGGAGACTTTGCCTGTCATTCATCTGATAGTAAAGCACACAGTAAGACTTTGTGAGTAAAACCTTTTTCACTGTTCCAAATGACAATGCTTGAGAGAGAGAGAGAGAGAGAGAAAGAGAAAAGTACTGAAGTTTACCAGAATACTCTAGTACCTTAGAACTGAACTGGCATCTGGAGTTGGAAGATGGAGATGAACAAGAAGAAGGCCAACAACATGGAAGTTAGTGGATAGATGTGAGGCTGCATAGCATCAATTGCATTTGTGAAATACAGTTACATAAGGTGGAAAGAATGGACTTTTGTTGACTTTGTTAAACGTATTGATAACTGAAAAGTATTTGCTTCACTTCATGTCATTAATGTTTTGAAGGACACTGAGGGAAAGGGAAGAAGTAGAAGGAAAAAGGTAACTGTAAGTAAACAATTTCTGTTCTTAACGGTATTCCTATGAAACTTTTCACTACATAAACTGCATGTTTTACAATAAAGTATCTTTTTTTAATTTTATAATAAAGTATTTTTGTTTTTGTATGCGATAGTTACTAAAGTGCCTTTTTTCTTGTTTTTTTGATAAGAAATGTAGGCATTAAAGTGCAAAAGAGAAGAAATGCTAGACAAAAGCATGGCTAATGTAATGGGCTGTAATCTTGGGTTATTGAGGTGGGGGAATGGGGTGCAAAATTACACAGGTCATAATATATGTAGAGCTGATATGGGTTTCTCTTGTTTTTATATACAAAAATGTCTGGATTAAGACCGTTGGCTTAATCTAATAAATTTTCAGTGGGACTAAGTAAATGCATGAACATCAGATATAATGAAAAGTTTTCCTGTAGCAATAAATGTTTCAGCTCATCTTCCAGGCTGCAGTAGAGCACTATATTTTTTACTCTTATGTTTCTATGGAGGCAGGCTGAAAATAGGGCACTAAAAGCCAGAACACTTGTTTATTCCATGTTAAAAGTTTAATGATTTCTGAATGCATGCAAGTTGTTTTCACATTTAGGAGTGAAGTAGAAGCATGATCAGATGGGTCTACATTAGAACACCGAAGTTTCAAAACCTTGAATGTTCTAATATTGAACCCTATTCAATGAAAGTTGAAAACAAACATACAGAACAGCAATTTTTTTCCTAGGGAAAAATTAGCTGTTCCAAAACACATACACACAACACAAGCAAACCAAACAAACGGCAATCCACACACACACACACACACACACACACACACACACACACACACACACACACACACACACACACACACACACACACACACACAAACACCTAAACACCTAAAATCTTACACCTAACCCTACACTAAACTATACATACACCACTAACTATCCACTTACCTTAACCATAACCCTAAGGTCCATCACTATCACACACTTGCCTCACCCGCACCTCAACCCTAACTCACCTACCCCGCCCTAACCCTCACGTCCACACAATCACACACATACCTAACCCGCACCCTAACTAACCTAACCCGCGCTCAATCGCACACTTACCTGAACCTGACCTGTAACTTTCCACCACAGCTCTGAAAATACCAAAGCAACAGAAATGGACAACCAAATTCTTTCCCTAGGAAAAAATTTAATTTTCCGTAGCTTTGATATTTTCAGCATTCGCTGAATATGGGTCGATATTAGAACATTCGAAGTTTTGAAACTTCGATGTTCTAATATAGACCCGATCAGTAACATGCATCTTAGCATGGATAACCTTAATTTCAGCTTAATTAAGGCCTGTTTTAGCAACTGACTATTTGGAACTAATTTTCCTATTAGGTTAAACTTCAATATTTGAAGATGTTAATAGTTTTTGTGTTTGTATTAAGTTATGAGGTTTTCTGGGGGAGTGTTTGTTTTTTTTTTTTTTTTGGATTTTTATTAAAACAAAAAGTCGTGTAAAATGTGACATGGGTTCCAGTGTTGATCATAAGAAAAAGAACTGTGTAAAGGATTAACCTACTAAATATTACTGGATGCATCATCTCACAAAAGCTAGAAATGGATGTTTAAAAAGCTGCCATATAAAATAGGTAGGAATAATGACTTCTTACCATAACTGTGACACTTTCCATATTCTCTTGAAATGTGAATGATCTCATGGGTATAGACAAAAGGGAAAGAATATGCAAAGTGTAAATAACAATGCTAAAGGAGACCCATTTGAAAAGAAGTGAACATGTGAATTTGATATAGATAGGATTTCGGGATGGATATTCAGCAGAATATCCGGGACAAAGGAAATAGAGTATTTATATTAATTGCTGGAGGAGCTTCAACTGTGATAGAAGAGGAAAAAATAATGATGGCAGATTTGTGGTAGTGAGTGGATACTGGTAAGGGATGAGAATTATGCACGTATGTATTTATATTCCATCTAAAACTGCTGTTGTTGATCTTAAAAAATGTTGGGAGAAATAATAGGCTTTTAACAGGGAATATTACTTGTAAGAGGGGACTGGAATTTGATTTGCAGTAATGAGGCTGTATCTGGGGGTGGGCATACAACAGAAGATGTAGCAAGAGGGCAGATTTCTGAAGAAATTTATGAAAATATTTGGTGTGAAAGATGTGAATTCAGTAGTAGGAACTGCATGAGAATTTGCATATTATTCCCCAAGGTGCAATAACTGGGCCAGATCAGACAGAAATTTCACAGGAACATGTGCATTTAATTGAGAACTTTGACACATCTAATAACGATCCTGCATCATGCACCAAGAGACACTAGCACTTCCCCACCTACCTGTTAAAAAGAGAGGAATTTAAGGAATGGTTAGTGGAAATTATCTGGGTGTTATTAGGAAAGTTAGGAAGTACTGCAGGAGTTATAACCAGTGAGAGGGATAAAATGAAAGTGGAGTTTAAAAATAGGGTAGAAATAAAAAGAGATCTGGTTAAGAACCAACAAGAATTATTTAGAGGCACTGACAAGGACTGCAAAACAGAAAATAAGGGAGTACCTGGATAATATGCACGAGCTTAGAAAGATTGATATTGAGCAATTATTTTTTGATAACTCGGGGAATACATTTTTGGCATCACTTGGACAACAAAGTAGAAAAAGTTGTCAACAAACTTAGAGAGCCTATAACAAGAAAAATAACCAGAGATCCTGTAGAGTTATTAGATTTTGGAAATTTTATGAAAATGTTTCCAAAGCAGAGAAGTGGTGGGAAATCAAGAAAAAGCACAAATGAAAATACTTGTGCAAGACTTAAATGTGCCAAGGTTAGAAGTAAATGAGGCCCAGCAATTAACAGTTAAGATAGGAAGAGAAGAGGTAGAAATGGTAATGTTTAACCAATCTTCAGGAAAGTCTCCAGGAATAGATGGTATTCCATTGGAAGTTTGGAATGCAGTTGGGAAAATAAAGATAAAGACCTGGAAGGTTTTGTTTAACTGTATTTTAAAAGGGGGGGGGGGCAACATCCTAGAAAAAAAAAACAGGAACTTCCAGACAAATGAAAAATAGTAAACCTCTAAACACAGGGACACTGAAGCACTTGTGCAGTAATACAACCAGTTGAGAGATTTCATTCAGATAAATGCTGAACGTCATCAGAACTACTGCACTCTTACCCAGGAGTCACATATAAAGCCAATACCCCGTCACATGATCTAATTAAGTATTTCAGTTGAACAAAACTTAAAACATTTCTTACATAGTTTAAAAACTTAAATCTTAAAAATGCATAACATTGAAAGATAACGAATATACTTGAAAAAATACTTCTGAAAATTAATATAAAACAAAAAAACTCTATAGTAATTGCTCTACAATTCATAATGTTTTAAGTTTTAGGATGGGGACTAAGGAACAAGCATCATTTAAACCCAGATAAGATGTAGCATTTAACTTAACCTGCTAAAATAATTCTTTACAATTCAAATGTTCCCCTACCACTCTACCTTGAATGTCTAGTTTAATAGAGTCTACTACATAAAACAAAATATCGTGGGTCATATTTTTACTAATATGCCTATATAAGGCATTAGTTTGTTTTCCCCTTCTTTATATCAAGGAAATGCTTGTGTATATGATCTCTTAACCTCCTAGAAGTCTTACCCACATAAGCAAGAACATTGGGTGCAGTGGGCAACATATACTACATAAGATGAATTACAATTATAGAAATGTATGGACCTACATTTCTGGTTATTAACCATCAAACTCTCCTTATTCAGCACATTTGCTGCACTGACTGCATGCCCCACATTTTTATATACAAGGTATATATACAAGATATTCAGAATCCACTTTTCAGGCCCATAGTTGACGCAAAAAGATCCAAAACGTTTTTCATTGTCAAGTTCCTGGATACAAAATTAAGCCTGGGGTATTTGCAGTAGAACAAATTTGGAAGGATTCATGGCACTTTTTTGAAGTTAAGAGGGAAGAATTTTGTAAAGATGCAGTCTTTGTAACTGTCAATGTCCACAACTTGTTGTGTGTGATTCCTCATGACATAGGTAATGATTTGGTTTGAGGAACAATTGTTTAAGAATGTCATCCTTGATGGAACTGGCACTGAAAAATATTTTTTTATTTTTCAAAGGCTGTTTTTTTAGGCAAACCACGGGCATAGCCATGGGGGGGGGGGAGGCCTGTGCCTCCTTATTTGCTAATTACATTATGGTCCAGTGGGAAGAACAATATTTGTTTCAAGGATCCTGTACTGGTTACTGGGCAATGTATACTAGATTCCTGGATGACATTTTTTGTTGTGGACAGGCACTCAAGAGCAGTTAGACAATTTCTTTACATACATTAGCAACACGGAGTAATTTTTAAAATATTCCCATACCTATCATTTGAATGAGATAACATTCTTAGACATACATATTAGTAAAGATTTGATAAATAATACCTATTTATCCAATATTTTTCGCAAACCCACTTTCTCCAATTTCTGCCTCCACAAATTCCTGCCTCCACATTTCTAGTGGTCATCCTGTACATCAAAAGAAGGCATTAGTCGAGGGCCAATATGTCAGGATAGCAAGAATGGTCTTTGATTCGTCCCAATTTTTTATTGAATGTGATAGTTAGTAGGATGATGATCTTCGTGTTTCACTGTTGCAGTCATCACACTTGGGTTATCTGCCTGCAGGTAGCCCTCAGTCGGCCCGAATACCAAAGACTTAGTATTTCTGTGTCGGATGTTGTCGTTCCAGGACTGATATCAGGTCGTCAGGGGTATAAAAACAGGCAGCTGATGCCGTTACATCAGTCTTTCTTGCCGAGGAGCCACTACCTGAAATTTAGTTTATGAATTGAATAATCCTGAAGTCTTCTAAAGCCAAGTACCATGTTGGGGATTCTTTTTTTTCTTGCTCTAACCGATGTCAGACAAAGTTAACAGTTATCTTGCCTGTGGAAAGCAAATACCTCGCAGAGATTTTCATTCTTAATGCGTCACCTGTTTAGGCCCAGACCACGACGTCCATCCCTGTCGGTTTTGTGCCTTGTTTAACTCCCGAACCAATTGTCGTCAGGCTCTCTTTGTCACTAAATTCTTTCGTTCTCGATCTCTGTATTCTGAAATGGCATCAGTAAGCCATCCGACTACTGATATTTCGAAAAAACATAAGGATAAAGACAGACCCCATAAGTCCAAAACTGCTACCAACGCTTCCGTTAAGCTAGTCGCCAGTCCGTCGGTACTCAGTGAGGTGCTTTTGCAGCCCCTGATGCCCACTTCAGTAGATTCACAGGCCTCTACTGAGACCCATTCAGAGTCTGGTATGCAGCGAGACTCTTCTTTGATTGTGGAACCTGCGGATGTCTCTACCTTGGATGGGTCTGGAGCCTCTGTGCAGGCACCAGCTTTTGAGGCAGTTTTTCGCTCAACCGATCGACTCAAACCAATGACTTTTTTTTAACCAAAACTACCGAGTTTTAGGTCCAAAGTGCGTACTACACCTAAAAAAAGGGAGACCAAAGTGCATGCATCTGCTCCCAGGCCACAAAAGCAAATGCTTAGAATGGCTGAAGACCTTGTTACGCTAATTAGGGGAAGTCTGCCTTCCCCTGCTAAGACTCCATTCCCCTTCAGCTTCTACAGACCAGGAGTCCGATGACACTGAGTTTTCATGTTATGAAGACATGCCCTTACCTGCTTATGAGGATTCAGATACAGAAGAATCCATTCCGTCTGCCTCCCTTCCAGAAGATTTTTCTTTTGAAACCTTGCAATACCTTAAGAGAGCATTTCCACTGGGAATGCCAAGACTATCCTCAGTCCAAAAAGAGACTCTGAGAATTTTTAGAGTTGCCTCAGCACAGGCGTTTAGCAATACCCCTTGTCCTGGATGTTGTGGATGATGTTTTTATGGAATCCAGTCGTACTCCTGACACTTTACCTCTTGCCCCTAGGAAACCAGACTGGTACTACAGAGTACCCGACATTCACAAATTTCTTTTCAAGAATCCTACTGCTGACCCAGAGATCATTTACCAGGGGCCTTATGGTATCAAGGCTACTACAGCCAAGAATCCTACCCCTTCGGACAGGGATTCCAAAGCTTTGGACAGATTGGGTAAGAAGGTATATACCTCTGCAACTCTTGTTATTAGGGTATTGAATTGTCAGTTTTACATGCTGAAGTACCAGCAACATATTATGGAACTCATTAAACAAAAAGTCGCAACCTGTTCAGACTGTGCAGAAAATAAAGAATTTCAGGAGCTTTATGCACTCTGCAAGCCAAGTCAGCAAGCATACTTTGCAGTGTGGCTTTGATGCCCTAGAAGCATCTTGCCGGGCAGCAGTCACTGGCTCTGTACTGAGAAGATATGCTTGGCTGAAGGAGCAGACCTTGCCAGACCATGTCAAATCAAAGTTAATAGACACTCCTTTGAATAAGGACTGTTTGTTTGGCACCAAAGCAGAAGAGGTTCTTAAAAAGATGGAAGAAAAAGCTAAGTCTATGCAGACTGTTAAAGAATTCTTGTAAGTGCAACCCCCTAGATTCAGTAGGCATTGCCCTTCCAAACACTGGTCCTTTCCAGCCCCCTCCAGGCCTTCTCAAACCAGACCCAGGGGAAACAGGCCACCCAGACTACAGTCTCGGGGTATGCAGAGATCTAAGCAATGGAGTACCCCCACCCCTAAAGCAGGGAGTGGTAATCCACCTCCTTACGGAAAAAGCTCACAATGACTTCTTTACTCCACTCCCCAGCCCTGCCCAATTGCTTGTGCCCCTGGGAGGAAAACTTGCCCTTCATGCAAAAAACTGGATGCCCATCACTCAGGACCAGTGAGTCCTCAACATTGTATCCCAGGGGTACAAATGTTTCCATTCACTGCCAACCCCAAGCAGGTTTCCAGATCTTCCTTCAAATCAGTGGGCAGAGGCTCAAAACCAAGTACTTTCCCTGCTCAATATCAGAGCTATTCATCCAGATCCAGTAGAACAGAGGGCTCAAGGATTCTACTCCAGACTCTTCCTGGTACCCAGGAAAAGAGGGCTCTTTGTGCCCAATCCTGGATCTTTCAATTCTCAACACCTTCCTGGTGGTACCAAAATTCAAAATGATTACCCTGCAACAGCTTGCTCCTATGCTAGCCAAGGATGCCTGGTTAGTCACCCTAGACTTAAAAGAAGCCTATCTGCACATCCCCATAAGAGAGTCATGCAGGAAGTATCTACGTTTCAGGGCAGGATCTATGCATTATCAGTTCTCTGCACTTCCCTTTGGCTTATCTACTGCACCTAGAGTATTCACAAAATGCCTGGCTCCAGCCATTGCATACTGCATGCCGAGAAATATCCAAATTTACCCGTACTTGGACGACTGCCTGATTCAGGTGGACAGTCAAGAATTACTGCTGCAACACTAGACATTTTGTGAAAAACCTTCATTTTCTTGGGGTACACCATCAACGAAAAGAAATCAAAACTGGTACCCAGTCAAAACGTATCCCTGGGAGCAAGCTTGGACAAAACTTACCAGATGGCATTCCTCACTTCAGAAAAACAAGTCTATCTGACAGACTACTTCAAACAAATGGCCCCCAGAACCCAGCTATCTGCAAGAAAAGTACTGCAAGCCCTAGGGTTCATGGCCTCATGTATACTGCTAATTCCATATGCAAGACTGCATGTGAGGAAACTTCAGTGGTACGTAAGTCTTTGGTGCCAACATCCTCAGGACCTGGAAACAGTCATTCCTATCATTCCCTGTCTAAGGGCAGAGTTCTTTTGGTGGGCAGATGCATGCAACCACAACAAGGGACTGCCATTTACTCAACCCCACGCCACCAAGACCCTAACCACAGATGCATCAGACTACGCCTGGGGAGCACACATAGACGGCAAATGTATTCAGGGCCACTGGAGCCCAAGTCAAATTCATCTGCACAGCTTTCAGATCCCTACTCTTTCCAGGACAACTGCTAATAAAAACAGACAACACCACAGTCATGTGATACATTAACAAGCAGGGGGGAACCCATTCCTACTCACTCTCTGTAGGTTAGCCATGGCCCTGTGGAACACGGCCTTGGACATTCAAGTCCATCTGCAAGCTCAATTCCTGCCAGACAAACAAAACTCACTGGCAGATGACTTAAAGCAGAATTCTCCTAGACCCACACGAGTGGTAATTGGAGCCCAGCACCTTCAACCTTCTGAATCAGAAATGGGGGAACCCAGACTGGTGGATCTCTTTGCTTCCCCCTACAACCACCAGTTCAGCAAATTCTGCACCAGGAATCCTCACACCAGGGCCTGGAAAGTGGATGCCCTATCTTTTCAGTGGGTAAATCTCTCAAACTATGACTTTCCCCCTCTGCCCCTTCTCTGAAGACTATTACTCAAGATAAAACAGGACAGACCAAGGACAGTCTTGATTGCCCCAGACTGACCATGCCAGCACTGGTACCCTCTCCTGCACAGCCTGACACTGGTCCCACCCTGACACCTTCATCAGAACCCAACCCTGCTGTCTCAGCAGGAGGGACAAATTTTGCATCCACAACTGCAAACCTTAAATCGTGCAGCCTGGCTTATTCCTTGAATTCTACCCCAGCAACCCTAAGCAAGCAGGTGCTGGACATCATTCTTGAAGCCAGAAGACCCAGTACAAGAAAATCCTATGCTGACAAGTGGAAAAGGTTTTGCTCATGGATCCTGTCTAAAGGAGAGGACAGAACACTGCCCTCCCTGCTTCTAATCCTGGATTACTTAGCAGGTCTGCTCCACAAAGGCCTGTCCTTCTCCATTAAGATACATGCGTCAGCCATTTCTGCTCATTACAACACTGAGCCACCCCTCTTCTCGCTCCCTCTTATCAAACAGTTCCTGAGAGAGGGCAAACATCTTAAGGCCACCAAGGAGAGCACCCACCCCTGCTTGGGAACTTAACTTTGTATTGGAAAAGCTCACACTTCCCGCCTTTGAACCTGCTTTGTCAGCAGAGTTAAAATCCTATCTTGGAAAACTGCCTTGCTTCTAGCCATCACTTCAGCTAGAAGAGTGTCTGAGCTACAAGCACTTATGGCTGTGGAACCCTTCATTATTTTCCATGCTGACAGGGTTTCCCTCAGGACTAACCCTTCCTTTATGCCTAAAGTGGTGTCCAGTGTGGGTCTCAACCAATCCATCCATTTGCCAACCTTCTTCCCTAATCCTCAAAATAAAGGGGAAAGGATCCTGCACTCCTTGGACGTGCGCAGACAGCTCAGATTCTATCTTGATAGGACTAAGCCCTTCAGAATATCTGACCAGTTACTAGTCATCTTTGCAACAGGGGCAGAGGGCAAGGTCATTTCAAAACAAAGTATTCCAAATGGATAACACACTGCATCCATTTCTTCTACAAGCACCATGGGAAACCAACCCCTCAGGGGGTCATAGCACATTCCACTAGGGCATCATCTACCTCTACAGCATTTCTCAGGGTAGTCCCTACCAGGGACATCCTGGAAGCTGCTACCTGAAGTTCTGTACACACCTTCACCAAGCATTACCACCTGCCTATCTTTTCCAAATCCAGGGCAGGTTTTGCTACAGCAGTCCAGCAAGGCATACTAGCCAGCCCTAATTCTTCTTGACTGCCTCCACCCTTCTTCAGCTTTGGGAATCCACCCAAGTGTGATGACTGCAACAGTGAAACACGAATAACATAGTACAGTTGTGTACACTTACCATAAATGTAGATGTTCGAGTGTATTCACTGTTGCAGTCTTGGTTTCCCTCCCACCAGCCCCCTGTTTTTTTCTCTTCTCTCTATGGCGATTACTCACCCCTTCTGGGGTTTTAGTATTGGTATTGGTATTTACTTTATACTAGTGGGTGGTGTTTTCCCCACCATAACTTGGCTCCCTATTTGGGAGGCTCCTGACATTTGGGGGAAGAAAAACTGATATAATGGCGTCAGCTGCCTGTTTTTATACCCCTGACGATCTGACATCAGTCCTGGAGCGACAGCATCCAACGCAGAAATACTAAGTCTCTGGTATTCGGGCCGACTGAGGGCTACCTGCAGGCAGATAACCCAAGTGCAATGACTGCAACAGTGAATATACATTTATGGTAAGTGTACACAACTGTACTTTTTCAGATAGATGGTATCCCAGTGAATTCTCGTTTAAAATTTATTTAGAGGTAGTCAACAAAAAACAAAGTGGTATTTATTTACCAACTTTGAATGGACAAATGTCATTATGTAATACAGGTAGTAAATCTAATTGGGACACTAGATCCTTTATTAGTGCCTTTTGTGTAGATACTCCTGAATGTTTGTCTATCATTTTTAAATGTTGGTGGATAATTTTGTCTGATTCAGAAATTTTTGGCTTTTTTTTAGGTGACAAACCAAAGGTGTCCTGTAGAAAGGACACTACTTTCAAACTACTTGAGGGTGGAAATAAACACAGGCCACCAGTTAAAACAGGTACAAAGAAATGTGGGGCATGCAGTCAATGAAGACATATTGAATAAGGAGAGTTTGGTGGTTAATAACCAAAAATGTAGGTCCATAAATTTCTATAACTGTAATTCATCTTATGTTGCCCAATGTTCTTGTTTTACGTGGGTAAGACCTCTAGGAGGTTAACAGATCATATGCACAAGCATTTCTTGGATATAAAGAAGGGGAAACAAACTAATGCCGTATATAGGCATATTAGTAAAAGTATGACCTATGATTTTTTGTTTTATGTAGTAGACTGTATTAAACTAGACTTTCAAGGTAGAGGAACATTTGAATTATAAAGAATTATTTTGGCAGGTTAAGTTAAATGCTACATCTTATCCGGGTTTAAATGATGCTTGTTCCTTAGCCCTATCTTAAAACTTAATTGCTCTTTAATTCATAATGTTTATTATAGAATTGTTTGTTTTATATAAATTTTCAGAAGTATTTTTACATGTTTATTGGTTATCTTTCAATGTTATGTATTTTTAAGGTTTAAGTTTTTAAACTTTAAGAAATGTTTTAAGTTTTGTTCAATTGAAATACTTAATTAGATCATGTGACTGGGTATTGGCTTTTATATGTGATTCCTGGTTAAGAGTGCAGTAGTTCTGATGAAGTCCAGCATTTATATGAACAAAAGCACTCAAATGGTTGTATTTACCAATAAATTGCATTTGTATGATGCGCAAGTGTTTCATTGTCCCTGTGTTTAGAGGTTTACTGTTTTTTGTTTGTCCTAGAAAAAAACTGTGGTGGCTGTAATACCTAAAGATGGTAAAGACCCCAGATAAATTAGAAGGATATATGAGGGTTCAGAGGCAAAAAATCAAAGTTGGAGTGTTCCTCTCTGATCAGTCGTGTCTGAACAGAGGCACCAGGCAAAGGTGTCCTCTTTCCCCTTTATTTGTGTTGTATTTAGAACCATTGGCAAAGAAAATAAGAGATACAGAAATTCAAGGAAATAATCAGTGTGCTGATCAAGAAAAGTTGGCTTTATTTGCAGATATTATTTTGCACTTGCTGGAACTAGAAAAAGATCTGTGTTGTGGAACATTCTGAGACCGTTTTTTTTTTTTCATTGTATGAATTTAATGAAGATAAAGCAGTGGATATAGCTATAAACTATGTACATACATGTGAATTGCTTCAGCAATGCCCGTATGTATAGGGACATGATAAATGAAGTGTTAAGGAGTATGGATTAAAAAGGATTCTTTCACAGCAGCTAAAAATGTGTGAGAAGTGATCAAACAAAAGGTAATACAAAAACTGAGAAACTGTAGGGTCTTGCCTATGGATATGGATAACAAGATAGTAAAAATGTTTTAATTCCTTTAGTTTTATACACAAGTCAGGCATATTTTTATAAACCAGAGAATAAGTAATGGATAGTATTTAATAAAGAGCTGAAGGACTTTATCTAGGAGGGAAAGAGGTCAAAGGTCAATTGGGCTAAGTTGATCCTCTCAATAGAACAAGGAGGTTTAGGATTACCTGATATGAAGGGATATTTTAGAGCTACACAGTTAAGGCTCTTATACATATCTCAAATAGAAAGTTAGAGTTCTAAGTAGAAAGGGATGATGAAGCAGGGGATACCTCAAGAAATAAGGAAAGAGTGGGCTTTTGGACACAGATCGTTATAGAGACTAAGAATAACAACGGTCATACAGAATATTATATTTATATGCGTAGTAGAAAATACACTAAGAACTGAGCCATCACAGAAATGGAGAAAGGAAATTCTGCCAATAAAGATGACTGCAGTTAGGGATACAGTGAATAAGCAAGAGGGGCCTGAAATTTAGTGGAAGAAACTGGCCAACGAACCAATGTACTGGGAGTAAATGGAGAGGGAAACCGAATGGAAAGAGGCCAGGAAGGTATTTTGATCGCAGGCTATTGCCTTCCCTATCCGAGATTGATAATCAGAGTACAGGGAAAGGGATAGGGGAATCCTAAATGAAAGACCTGCAGTTGTTGAGTTTTTAATTAAATCTGGAACACAAGCTGCTGTTAAAAAGGTATAATTAGTAGGGCATATAAAATATTGTATGATAACTGTAGGAATCAATTAGAGGAGGTCAGAAAATAGTAGGAAGAGAGATCAGATAAGCAATTCACAAATAAATAATGGGAGGACATCTATATGGCTCCCAATGAGCAGCAAAACCTAGAAGATTTAGGATTTTTGCCTAGAAGTGTTTGCATAGATACTTGCACCTTAAGCAGACCCCAAAGAATTTTCCTTAGATGGATGGCAAAAATTGGAGATGTAATGAGGAGGAAAGAGGTAAAGAGGTACCTGGGTGTATGAGTGTAATGAGTTGGCAGACTTTCTCTACAGAGTACTCTGTCAGAAATACTGGGCAAGAGAATGAGTGTAACTAAGGAAATGCTTTTTTGCTGGGATACAGGATCTGAATTGTCTAGACATAGTAAGGCTTTAAGTTTAATTCTAGTGGCTGACAAAAAAGCAATTACTAGAAAATGGAAATGGAAATCTGAAACACCTGTACTTGAAGTAGTAAATATTGTAACAGAGATAAAAGAACAGGAAGTGGGATCTTTAGACAATGGTAGGAGTAAATTATATAGAAAAAATGGAAGTTGTGGGAAAATACATACTGAAAATATTTTGGAGGAGAAATGAGGTTTAAGAGAAGGCAGGAATCGAATAGTATATGTAATGTTGCTTTGATTTACATGGTATAGAACAACATACAGAAAATATTTTGGAGGAGAAATGAGGTTTAAGAGAAGGCAGGAATTGAATAGTATATGTAATGTTGCTTTGATTTATATGGTATAGAACAACATATGTGATGTATACTCTTTGCAGATATGAACTTGTTAATGTGGTTTTCTTACGTGTATGTAAATTTAAGTTTGCCTGTGTCACAAGTGATCATTCAGTAAAAGTGGTTGAAAAAAGAAATGATGGGTTTCTTCCTTGGACCTGGATACCATGCCCTTTTGAAATAGATTTTCTCCCTGCTTTGGCCACGTGTTGGTCAAAGGCCAGATTGCTGCCTACATACGTTTCCAGATCCATCCCTAACTACCGGCTTTGCTATTAGGGATGTTTTATCCATGGAGTAATTAGCCTGAATGGCAGTTTTCCCAAAAGTCACTGTAATGCATTTCTTGGCACTGAGTTTTAATCAGTGTCTTTGTCGCCAGTCATTTGTTTGTGTTTATACCCTCTTGTAAGATAATTTTTCATTGTAAAATGTACTAAAAATAATCTCAGTTTGTCACATTAGTATTAACATACTTGTACATGTATTTGCTGCCTGGGTACCTATAGCGATCTTGTCTTTGCAAATTAATCTTGTAGTGAACCATAAAACACATTATTCTCCAGTACCAACCAAAGTAATTCACAAGCTGTGTTTTATTTCCATGTTAGCTATGTGGGTGGCTTCACTGAAATACTTTATAACTGAGCCAGTTCTGTAAAAATTTGGTATTACTGCAAACAAAATGTAAGGTACCAAATATGCAAGTGTGACCTGTGTTCCTGTATTGCAATTATATAGCTCTTAAAAAAAAATCATTGCTACATTTTATATAACTTGTTACTGTCTCTACTACCCCATTCAGTTTATTATGTAGTTGGAGTGAGATTGCTTTTGCTACCCACCCTCCTTCCCAAAATAGTTGCCTCATTGGAGGTTTCATTGATTGTGCCATTATAGGTTTTTGGTAGACAATAATAATTTTGGACTTACTGTTTGTGAAAATAATTCAAGCAATACGTTTAGTCAATTCCTGCATATCACTTAGGTTTATAGGTAGGTACTAGGCTATTTGGCCCTAGGGCCTATATATGCCTAGCCAAAAAGGTACCCTGGCTTTCGCCACCCAGGAAAATTATTCCGGGTATATCCCCGGGGTGAATTTCCTACTTCCCATCCAATCATCAAGACTTTTCTTGAAGAGTGCTAATGAGGAGCTTTGTTTAATATAGATAGGTAATTTGTTCCAGATTATGGGGAAGTCTCTGGGCCAGGAATCTGTCCCTCCAGCATGTTCTGTTTATTGTGGTGACAAGGTTTATGTCCCTAGAGCATGTAGCTCAGAGGGATTGGGATTTCTTTAAGTGGAGCATGTCCAGCAGCTCTGGATTTGACATAGCTTTGTATGTTAGGCAGGGATCGCCTCTGAGTAGACGATATGCGACAGAGTAAAGCTGGAGATTTTTGAGACTGTCTGCATAGGGCATCTGTTTGAGGCTGTTAATCTTCTTTGTGAGGTATTTCTGCGTCCTTTCCAGTTGTTGATGTCTTGTGAGGTACATACCAAAAGGGGCGTTGTACTCTATAATGGGTCTAATGAGTGATGAGTAGAGGGGAACAATGACCTCTTTTTTTCCTGCACGAGAAACATTTTGTGATGAGGTGTGCCATGTAGAAGAATTTCCTGACTATTGTGGCGATGTGATTATAAAAGGAGAGACTACTGTTCACCTGTGTCCCAAGGTCTGTTATCACACTTTTGGTGTTAAGTTTACTACCGCCTATGTGGTACCTCACGGGTACAGAGTTTTTACCCAAGGGGATGACCATGCACTTTTTGGCATTGAGCTTGAGGCCCTGGCTTTGACACCAGGCATCTGTCTCAGTGAGGCCCTTGTTGTAGGATGTCCACATCATTAGGAGTTTCAGTTATGGCTCCTAGTTTGCAGTAATCTGCGAACTTCATTAGCCAAAGACCTTCTGTGTTAGTGTGTACTTCAGAGAAGTAGATACCAAACAGGAGAGGACCCAGGACTCAACCTTGTGGCACTCAACTTGTCACTGGTCTGAAGTCAGATTTGGAATCTGCTACATTTACAGTGTGGGTTCTGTCAGTTAGCCAGTTGTCAACCCATCTTGTGACATGGGGATTTATACCTAGTTTAGTGAGTTTATCTGCAATTCCAGAGTGGGGGGTGGTGTTGAAAGCCTTGGCAAGATCTAGATAGGCTGTGTGAACCACCTTACCCTCGTCTACGTCTTTAGTGACTGCTTCAAAGAAGCCTATCTGGTTTAGGAGACATGATCTGCCTTTTACAAACCTGAACTGGGTGGTGTCCAGAGTTTGGAGATTACCAATGTCTTTGTTTAAGTTCCATAATATGTTCCATGGCCTTGCAGACCAGGCTCGTCAGGCTAATGGGGTGGTAGTTCCCATGGTCCGTGGTGGATGCCCCTTTGTGGAGTGGGATAACTGTCACTGTGTGCCATTCAGTGGGCACAAAGCCTGAGGTGAGGCTGTGATTGAACGTGGTACCTAGGGTGGGGTGCCAGTTCATTCTGCAGTCCGTGTAGAACGCAGCCTGGGATGTTGTCAGGTCCCATGTATACTGTGTTCTTGGCTTTGGAGGGTATGTTTTTTACCTGTGCAGCCGTGATAACAGGAACTTTACATTCTTCCGGTATAGAAATGGGCACTTTAGGGGGTGAGAGGGGGGTAAAGTTAGCACTGCATCTATCTGCCGGGATGTTGGCAATATCAGTTGGTTCTGTATATTTAGTGCCATTGTGCTGTAACTCGGAGCAGATCTGAGTGTTGCCATTGAGATTCTTGACATAGCTATAGAATGCTTTGTGGCTGTCTTTAGAATCAGTGGCAATTTTGTTTTTGTAACTAGCTTTGGAGGATTGTAAAGTGTACTGTCATTCAGTTAACTCACTCAGAATAGTCAGTGTTATTCATTATAATGACCCCCCATTATCTGCATTCTTTATAACAATATTGTCAATCGGATATGTTTATGAAAATAAAAGCAGTGGTGATTTGATAAGTGTTGCAGGGAACTCTGAATACAAGTGGATTAATATACTTACAGCTGATATTCCACCAGAATTAAATTGTTTAGATAGCATAAAATCAGCCCATAAACTAAGACTCCTAAAGAAATAGATGAAGTTCATCTTTAAGATCACTGTTCTGAATTGTGTAATGAACTAGGGCTATTTACACAGTAATCTTTGTGCATTCTGTATCATTACCTGAAGAAGCACCTGTGAGTCTGAAAGCGTTCTGTTTCTTTTTGTGTTAATATTTAATGATGTGCCATTCCCTGTTTGTTTCTTAGAGCTGGTTGTGGACTTCTAGCAGAGTAACTTGGCCTCCAGTCTGGAAGATATTGATTCCCATCCCATCTGTTTTACACTCAACACTGAACCGATCAAGTGCTTGTCAGAATTACTTGTCAGGAAATAATCACCTGAAAGCAAAGGCATACCTTGAGATTTATTTAGAGTATTTAAATTCCTAATATTAAACCTGTTTCAAATAAACACCAAATTTAAAACAGTAAAATTAAAAAGGTGATAATCATTTTCAGAAACTTAGAGGAAGAGTAGAATCAGTGCATCTTAAATGATTTAAACAGGCACTCCTATATAGTTCGTACTTTAGAGATCTCCTGAGATAGGCCTCAGAGTCCCAATTCCCAAAGACCAAAACAAGGTAGACAAAACATAGTGTACCATATATCCTAAGATAGGTTCTCACCTGATGGCATACGATGCTTAGTGGGTTAGAGATCACCATGCTCTCCTTTTAACTATGCATGGAATTCTGTATGTTGTAATTGAATCCCACATTGTTGGATTTCAAAAGTCTGAGAAAAGTTGGTTGAAAACTAATTTCATTGAAAAATCTTTTTGATTCACATTTAGTAGAAAACATACATTGAAAGGTACATTTCAACGTTTCCCTTACTACAAAATACAAACTTCATGGATGCGCAACCATGTAGAGAAGAAAAAATACACTCATTGAATCAGTGCTGGCACAGTTTATGTGGCATAAGTAGTTGTCTGTAGATAGCATCGATTACTGTGTTGGCAGTTGACCAGGTAAACATTTTCATACGTTCATATTTTTACTTCTCTATTGCAGAACACATTTCTACTTTTCTGTTTCCACACCCCTGTTAAAATACCAGGATTTTGTGATATAAAAAAAATGAGACCACAATAAATCATTTCAAAACTTTTCCCACCTTTAATGTTTGTTTATTTTTATTTATTTATTTACATTTGTTGACCAAGAAAGTCCAACTGGATGCAAGTCCTTTTTCAGCGGAGACCCGGGGAGAAAAGCTCCACAATTAAAATTATTACATAGTTACAGATGAAGAACATAGTACATACAGCAGTGACCTATAACCTGTACAATTCAGTTGAAAAATCTGTTAGGAGAAAAAAATATAAAAAAATAAAAAAACTTACAATAAGCTGGTTGCGTAAGTGTGCACACCCTTAAACTAATACTTTGTCGAAGCACCTTTTGATTTGATTACAGCATTGTCATCTTGGATACATAACTGCCATCAATTAAAAAGACTCTGGTTAACCCCAAATAAAGTTCAGCTGTCCTAGTAGGATTTTCCTGACATTTATTCAGTTGCCTGCTACAGCAAAAGCCATGGTTCACAGAGAGCTTATAAAGCATCAAAGGGATCTCATTGTTGAAATGTATCAGTCAGAAGGATATAAAAAAATTTCCACAGCATTGGATATACCATGGAACACAGTGAAGACCGTCATCAAAGTGGAGAAAATATGGGACAACAGTGACATTGCAAAGAACTCGACATCCCTCCAAAATTGATGAAAAGACTAGACAAAAACTGGTCAGGGAGGCTGCCAAGAGACCTACAGCAACACTGAAGGAGCTGTAGGAATTTCTGGCAATTACTGGTTGTGTACTACACATAACAATCTCCCGTATTCTCCATATGTCTGGGCTATGGGGTAGAGTTGCAAGATGGAAGCCTTTTCTTACAGATAAAAACATCCAGGCCTGGCTAAAATTTGCAAAACAATACATCAAGTCTTCCAAAACTGTGGGGGAAATGTGTTCTAGTCTGATGAGACCAAGTTTTAACTTTTTGGCCACAATTCCAAAAGGTACGTTTGATGCAAAAATACTTTGCATCACCAAAACAACACCATCCCCATGGTGTGAAGCATGGTGGTGGCAGTATCATGCTTTGGGGTTGCTTTTCTTCATCTGGAACCGGGGCTTTAGTCAAAGTGGAGAGAATTATGAACAGTTCCAAATACCAGTCACTTTTGACCCAAAACCTTCAGGCGTCTGCTAGAAAGCTGAAGATGAAGAGGAATTTCACCTTTCAACATGACAATGACCCCAGGCATATATCCAAATCAACAAAAGAATGGCTTCACCAGGAAAAAAATAGTTTTGGAATGGCCTAGCCAGATCCTAGACCTAAATCCAATAGAAAATCTGTGGGATGACCTGAAACCTGAAGAGGGCTGCGCACAAGAGATGCCCTCGTAGTCTGACAGATTTGGAGCGCTTTTGCAAGGAAGAGTGGGCAAATATATTGCCAAGTCAAGATGTGCCATTCTGATAGACTCCTACCCAAGAATTCTGAATGCTGCAATTAAATCAAACGGTGCTTCAACAAAGTATGCAACCAGCTTATTGTGTTTTTTTTTTTTTTTCATTTTTTTATATTTTTCTCCCAACAGATTTGTTTGATTTTCAATTGAATTGTACAGGGTATAGGTCACATTAAAGATAGGAAAAGTTTTGAAATGACTTACTGTGATCTCATTTTTTTTATATCACAAAAACCTGGCATTTTAACAGGGTTATGTACACTTTTTTTATATCCACTGTACATCTAAACCATTTTCTGTGAAATGAGATTGCTTCCAAGTAAGCATGCGACTAAATTAGTTCAACCAGATGTAATAACACTGTCTCAGTGACATATGGGTTCTTTACCTGCACAAGCCCACAATGGCAGCTTTCCAGAATTCAGAATTCGCTCCTCTCTTTATCCCTGTAATATGGGATCAGTTAAACCCCTCCCATCAGGGGAAACCTAACTGCCATCACAGGAAGTTAGTTGCTCAGTCTTTTAGTGCCAGCTGTAGGACATTGTGAAAATTGGCTCCAAATGATTTTGATTATGTTAAGAAATCTTGCCAAAATGGACATGGGTATTTGCCAGTGATAAGCGGGTTGAAGACTCAGCCTACTCCAACCTATACCAGGGGCTCGTGTTCATAGGTAGGTACTAGGCTATCTGCCCAAAGGCATTTATAAGCCTAGCCAGAATGTGTTGGCTTTCGCTGCCCCCTTAGATTAGTTCCCTTCTGTCCAGCAGAACCACTGAAGTGATCCCCGGGGTAAACTTTCTGTTTCCCATCCACTCGTCAAGGTTTCTCTTGAAGAGTGCTATCGAGGAGCTCTGCTTAATGTTGACTGGAATCTTGTTCCAAAGCATGGGAAGTCTCTGGGATAGGAATCTATTTATTGTTGTGGTGAGGTTTAGATCCCTAGAGCATGTGGCTCGAGGGGATAAGGTTTTATTTAGGTGGAGCATGTCCATCAATTCTGGGTTGGACATGGCCTTGTATGCCAGGCAGAGATCACCTCTGAGCAGGCTGTATGCAACCGAGTACAGCTGGAGTTTCTTCACTTGAGCTGCGTAGGGCATCTGTTTGAAGCCAGTGATCCTCTTGGTGAGGTACTTCTGTGGTCTTTCCAGCCATTGCAGGTATCTTGTAAGGTACATCCCAAATGGGGCGTTGTACTCTGTGATGGGTCTGATGAGTAGAGGGGGCACAATGACCTATTTTGATCTGGATGCAAACCCTTTTGTGATTAGGTGGGCCACATAGAAGGATTTTCTAACCACTTTGGTAATGTGATTATCAAAGGATAGATTACACTATTTACTTGGGTCCCCAGATCCCTTATTACATTTTTCGTATTTAAGGGACTACCACCTATGTGGTAGTTTGTGGGTACTTTATTTCCAAAGGGAATAACTATGCACTTTTTGGCATTTAGCTTGTGGCCTTGATTTTGACACCAGGTATCCGTCAGTGAGACCCTTTTGGAGGATGTCTTTGTCGGCCGGTGAGTCAATTATAGCCCCTAGTTTGCAGTCATCTGAGAACTTGGTCAGCCATAGTCCTCCTGTGCTTGTCTGTACCTCTAAGAAGTATATGCCGAACAGGAGGGGTCCTAGGACTGAGCCCTGGGGAATGCCACTTGTAACCGGTTTAGAGTCAGACCTAGCTCCTGCAACTCTCACCATGTGGGTTCTGTCCATGAGCCAATTAGCAATCCATCTTGTGACACAGGGGTTTATGTTCAGGCTGGTGAGCTTGTCTATAATACCAGAATGGGGAATGGTGTTGAAGGCCTTTGCGAGGTCTAGGTAGGCTGTGTGTACCACCTTTCTCTCATCTATAGCCTTGGTAACTGTCTCAAAGAAGTCCACCAGGTTTAGGAGGCATGATCTGCCCTTAAAGCTGAACTGGGTAGGGTCCAGTGTTTGGAGTTTCCCAATGTCTCTGTTAATGGGTTCCATGATGATGCGCTCCATAGCCTTGCAGACCAAGCTAGTGAGGCTTATAGAGCGATAGTTCCCGGGGTCTGTTGTGGCTCCACCTTTGTGAAGCGGAATAACCATTGTTGTGCACCACTCTATGGGTATGTAGTCTGTGGAGAGGCTGAGTTTGAACAGTGTGTTTAGGTGAGGGGTTACTTCGTCTTTGAGCTAGTGTAGGACGCAGCTTGAGACACCGTCCGGTCCCATTGATGCTGTGTTTTTGACTTTGGAGAGGGCTATTTTAACCTGAATGTCTGTGATTTCAGGGGCTCTACATTCTTCTAGTATGGTTATGGGCCCTTTTGGGGGTGGGAGGGGGTGAAGTTTGCACTGAACCGGTCTGCCAGGATGTTGGCAATATCTGTTGGTTCAGTGTACTTTGTGCCATTCTGCATTAATTCCGTGCAGATCTGAGCATTGCCACTTAGATTCTTGACATAGCTAAAGAATGCCTTGTGGTTATCTTTGGAGTCTTTGGCAAGTTTTCTTTCAAAGTTTGCCTTGGACGATTTTTTGAGGGATTGTAGTTTCTTGCTGATACTGATCAGGGATGTCTTCCCTTCTTGGGATTTTACTCTTTTCTGTACTAGTTTCCAACTCCTATTGTATAGCTTGTTTATGGCAAGGGTCCACCAGACTGGTTTCCTTTTCTTAGAGGAGTGAGTCTTGGTTTTGCTTGGGATAGCACAAGCCATGCATTCTTGTAGGTACCCGTAGAATGCATTAGTAAAGGATTTTGCAGCTTGGACAACGTTATCCTTTAGCATGGGGGCTTTGAAACTTTCCACCTCCATCTTAAGTAACGTGAAGTTTGCTTTTGAAAAGTTTTTCACGGTGGTTTCCTTGTCCGGGGATGGGGGCAGAATGTGGATATCTAAAGAGATTTGTTTATGGTCAGATCTAACCAGAAAGTGGTTGACCTCCAGTGTGAAACACCGGTCGACCATGTTAGTGATGACCAGGTCCAGTATGTTGTCACCTCTGGTGGGAGTGTTGACCAGTTGTTCCAGGACATTTGAGTTTATAAATTCTAGGAAATGTTGGGCAAGGGAGTTGGTACTTGAGTAGTTCTCCCAGCTAATGTTTGGGTAGTTGAAATCACCCAATATTAGGGTGTTGGTAGGACCTGTATGTTACCCAGTGTTTCCAGAAATGTGGAATGGGGGTCCTGGGACATGGTGGGTGATCTGTAGCAAGCTATAGTTTGAATTGTGATTTTGCCCGTTGTTAGTTACACGTGGATAATCTCTGAAGCATCGTGCTGTGCCACTAACCTGGAGGTGTGGGTATCCTTGATGAATATGGGTACTCCCCCACCTTTTGTATTTCAGTCTGGATTCTGTGGCCGAAATGTATGGTATGAGTTGTAGCCTGGTAGTGCTGGGGTCTCTGGAGCCTTAAACCAGGTTTCTGTTACTGCACATATATCTATTTTCGGTTCCCTATCAGAAGCCTGAAACACTATAAACTTGAAAATCAAAATCCTGAAACCAAAAGCCTGAAAATTCAAAATCCCGAAAACCCAAAATCCTGAAAACACAAAATGGACATACTGACGTCATTGTGGCTTTGCTATTGTTAGCCCTGTGGTGTTAGGTCATGCGTTGGGTTCAGGTGAGTGTGCGGTTGGTTTTATGTTAGGGTTAGGGGCGGTTTAAGTGAGTTAGGGTTAGGGCGCAGGTTAGGCATGTATGCAATAGTGACAAATATTGGGGTTAGGGGCGGTTTAAGTGAGTTAGGGCGCGGGTCAGGTGAGTGTGCGATATTGACGGACCTTAGGGTTAGGGTCAGGGTCAGTTGGTAGATATTAGTGTCTTTATAGTGACATATTAGCATTATTTGTGTTTTCAGGATTTTGAGTTTTCGGGATTTTGAATTTTCAGGCTTTTGGTTTCAGGATTTTGATTTTCAAGCTTATAGTGTTTCAAGCTTCTGATAGGGAACCCTATTTTCTCCATACTGAGGAGTGCCTCGAGTGCAAGCATTTTGAGGTTTAGACTTCTGGCACGGAGTAGTATTACCCTCAGACTTTTGTTACTTGTGCTATTTATGGTGGTGGATTTGTCTTTTGAGCCTTGCCTAAAAAAGGCACTATTGAGGTGGCAAGAGCCTTGGCCAGTATTCGAAAACCTAAGGGTGACAGGTGCAAGCCGTCTCTAGCATGGCTCGTCGAGCATGTCATCCCAGGCAGACAGACACTGGATCCCCTTTGAATGACACTAGTAACTTAGCCAATTGTTGAAAGTGATTTTTTTCTTTATACCATGGTATCATTCTTGGTGAGGGCAGGATGCTACTCTGGGTCAGGGTCATACTGGCCTGGGCTACGTGATCAGACTGCTCTTCCATGTCTCTCTTCATGTAGTCCAGGGAGGTATGTTAATAGTGGAAGGGGTTTATTTGCCCCTTTTGTCCAGTGTGTACCCACTATAAAGTTTAGCAGCACTAGCTGGTCGGTGTCCAGTTGCCCAGGTTGGGTTATGTAAAACCAGTCAGCTGTCAAACGTAAACTAAGAATTGCTACACTTGGTATAGGTTTACTTATAAGAAACAGCTTGGAAGTGGATGACATGATAGTAAGGAGGAAGATGGACATCCTATGGGTCCAGGAGACGAGATGGAATGACAGTACAGCGGTCACTTTCCTTGGGGTCCAGAGTCTACTATACAGGAAGAGGGCAAGCTAGAAATGGTGTGAGAATTGTGGTGAGGGAGAGGCTTAAAAATGTGAGCAATGTCATTAGATTTAGTGATAGACTCATGGCACTCAGACTCTAGTGGCAGGATAGAGCACTTTTCAAAATCTCAGCCTATGCCAGGTTGTGATACTGAAGAAAATGGTGCATTCAGACGGCAGTTGCAGGACCACAAGAATTTTTGGTGGTAATGGATAATGTGAATGCACGTATTGGACCTGACAGATCAGGTTATGATGACTGCCTTGGTCCACGTGGGTGCGATATCAGGAATAAAGGAGAGGCCATTGTAGACGTCAGTCTGGCATATGGCTTGATGGTGGATAGCACATGGTTCAGCAAGAGAGAGACAGTCACAAGATCATTCACAAGAGCATCCAACATGCAGCTCAGGTGGTCTTGCTCCTAATAAGGAAAGAGCACTGGAGTAGAATCCCTCATTGCAAAGTCATCCCCAGTGAAACAGTTTGCCCACAGCATAAACCATTGTTTGCCAACATCAGCTGCAAGCAGTGTTCAGAGAAAGCTGTAAGGTCAATAGAGACTAGGCTGAATACCTGGAGGTTGACTAGAGAGAAAGCTCAAGAGTTCAAGGAATTACACAGAGCTGTAGCACCTCAGGAAGAAGAGGAAATGGGTGGAATTAAGAAGGAATGGCAGTGCCTTAAAACAGTGTGTGTGAGGACTGCAGAGCAGGTATGTGGCTGAGGCACCTAAGTGTGAAGGTAGCATTCATAAAGAAAACTGATGGTAGAATGCAGAAGTCCAGGAAGTCAAGAAAAAACTTGGAGATAGAAAAGACAGACCAGGCTTAGAAGGAATATTGATTTCCTAGCAATGAGGTTAAGAGAGGAGTTGCAGTAGCAAAGAAGTAATCTCGGGCATTCTATCAGCTTCTGGAAAGTGACTCAGTAGATGTCACAAAGAAACTCTATTAGGTTGCAAGGCAAGGACAGAAAGATGTAGAAGATAGACACCCTTCTTAAGGGATGCCAGTGACAACCTGCTCATCGGCCCATAATGAGATCAAAGGCAGATGGAAGGAGTACTTTCAGCAGCTTCTGAATGAAGAAAACCCCACAGAAGCTGCACTGACCCATGCACAGCCTACAATGAAAGAAGAATATGAGAAGCCCATCATAAAAGAAGTAAGAACAGCACTAAGGAGAATGAAGACTGGGAAAGCAGCAGGCTCACATGTGATTGCAGTAGATATGATGAGGATGTTTGCTAAGATAGGGGAGAAATGGCTCCTGATGGTACTCCTAGCAAGATGGAAAGAAAGGCATATCACCAATGATGGAGAATAGGCATTCTAGTGCAAGTGGAGAAGAGCAAAGGGGACATTCACAACTGTGCAGTACAGTGGCATCAAACTCCTTTTGTACTACACAATAGTTCTAGAGAGGGTGATATAAACAAATATAGAGAAGTAGACAGTAAGATGGAAGATGAGCAGTTTGGATTTAGATCAGAATGCAATAAAAGAGAACAATGTTTGCAGTGAGACAGACGGTGGAGAAGCCAGAAATGAGGAAAAGGTCCACTGGGCAGTCTTAGATTTCCAGAAAGTGAGTCTGTCAGTTTATCGAATGATCAAATCGCCACTCATATGGTCGACTATTTAGATTCTGACTGAGATCATAGTACAGTGGGGATCAGAGAATTTGCCCTTTTCCCCACTGTTATGCAGTCTCAGAGCTGGTATAAGTAATTTAGCAGGTGGTGTGGGGGCACAGCTTCCCACATGAGGTGTGCAGAGAGGTCCCCCCCCCTTGCAAAATCATTTTATGTTTGTTGGCAGGGGGCTGTGTGGCTTTCAGTTTTTTGATTAACTACATTGTCAACCATATGTCCTCGACCATGTGGATTTCAACAATGTGGTTTTTCGATAAACTGACCTATATCTGAGAGAGCATATGACAAGGTCCCTAGAAAGCTGATTTGGGCAGCTCTTCTGTGGTTCAAAGTCCCAGAAACATTGGTTGATTTCTTGAGGGCTATGTATAAGGACCCAATGACTGTGTTCGGTCTCACAAAGGAGTTCCTAGTGGCAGTGGTTGTGCATCTGGGTTTCATCTCTGAGCCTACTGCTGTTTATACTGGTGATGGACTACAATCAACAAACAGGTTGGAGGGGGACAGATCAACAAAATTGGTGTGTGTAGACAATGTGGCATTACAGGTATACTCTGAGTAAGAACTTCAGCAAACGATAGAGGAACGGAATGCAAAACTGAAGGCACATGGGATAAAACGGAGTACAGATAAGACACCTGTAGTGGCAGCAAATGGGAGAAATCAGAAGCAGCGAATTTAAAGAAGGGAAAATAGTGGAACAGGTTAACAAATTCAAGTATCTTGGAGGAGTGGTTGAGGAAAAGTGAAGTCTGAGGTCAAAGCTATTAAAGGAGCTGCATCCGAATGGCACAGTGTCAGAGGTAATGTATGACAGAAGAATGACAAAGAATATGAAGAGTAAGGTATACGTAGCAGTGGAGCAGTCAGTACTGCCGTCACTGCTATATGGTATATAAACCTGGGCAGTAAAGGAAGAGCAGTTGAGGAAGCTAGAGGTGGTGGAGATAAAGTGCCTGAGAGTGGGACATACGAAGAAATGAGGACTTCAGAACAGAGGCTAAAGTAGCTCCAATTGCAGAGATGGTGAAAGAGAGCAGATTGTGGTGGTTCAGGTACATGTGCAGAAAAGCAGAAGACAATTTGATGGAGAAGATTTGGGACAGATGAGAAGAAGGCAACAAGACCATCTTTGCAACTGAAGCTACTTTAGTATCTGCTCTGAAGGATTGATAGTGTGAGAGAAGACCTGCGACAGTTGGGCATGACTGTCAAAGAAAGTAGGGCAGTGCCATTGAATTGAGAGAGAGGGTGATAGCTGAAACAGCACTCTGACCCCATGTAGAAAGGGGGGTGATGTAAGAATTACATTTGAATCATCTCAGCAACCTGCATTAGTGGATTACAACTTCCAGACTACTTCCTTTCTCTTTAGTATTGCATACTTTGGATTTTTTCTGTTTTATTTACAATATATATTGTGTGTTAACTTTTTATTTTAATATATTTTGTATTTAACACTGCTGCTAATTCCTCTGGGTATTCTAACTTACTGCTGTGTTGTTTGTATGATTGATACTGCTTGTAAGCAGCTATATGGCTTTTCTAAAGTGTTTTATGACTTTTACTAGGAAACTGAAGTACATTGGTGTCAGCTGAACACTAGGAACAGCCTTGTGCACACGGAGCTGTAATTTAATTGCACTTATTGTTTCGGTTTGCTTCATTTTGAAGTTCTGACAGGAAGATGTTGCATTTTTTGCTTCTCCATTTTTGATTTAAACTACTGATGTAACACTTTTGTAGCAGTTTGTCATTAAATCATGATTTTACCACTTTATTTGCATTTTCTGTAGAGAATTTTTCATTTCTGACAAGGTAATTTCTATGTACATGCTTCTTTATGCACTTTTTATTTGATTTAGGGGCACATATTTGATTTTTTTTGCATGATTTGGGCAAGCAAATTTTATGTGGTACTATGTGTATGCGGTTTACTTCACTGTGCAGGCTGTTGAACAAAGCTTAGTACATTTTAAACTGTTTCAGCTACATATTATGCAGTTTAGCCCCATTTGCTGTGTGGGGGGACAGTTTATATTTTCTGTTATTGCTGTCCTTAGCCTTTAATAGTGTCATTGTATCATTCTGGCTGGTGTTATTTTCCCTAACTTGATGGAACCTAATGCAGCTCTTCCTCTGTCAAAACCAGTTGCATCTAAAAAAGAAATAAATTAGCAAAAACATGCCTCAGCAAACAGTTTGTCAGTCTAGTGTTCCCTTCAGTCATCCTACAGGCCACTTAACTTTTTCCCTGTAACCCTGTGGTGGTAGCCTGCAGCCGTGTATGGTTCAGGGGTCAGACATATCTTCTGGAGCTGTTCAGTACCTAGTTCAGGTATGGGAGAAACACGGGAGAAGCAAACCCTTTAAGTGCATGAGAGGTCTGGGGTAAGCTACCCCTTGTCAGACATAATAATTTGTCCCCAGATATTTTGCCCTCTAGTGTAGTTCACAGTAATAAGAAACAGAACTTCACTAACTCGCAGACAGTCAGGTTATTACCATATATAGGATTGATGTGGTTTCCTTAGCTAACTGTTTTACAGTTGGCTAATCTGGGAGACTATGCTGTTATTCAGAATGACTGCAGGCTGCCTTCTCTATAGATCTGTGTATAGCTGCATATTTTGATGAGGGCTCTGATGCAGACAGTAGGGAACACACTGAATCCATCCAGTCTGATTCTTCAGAAGGCATACATGTTCAAAAACCCAAGCAGATGTTCCCCTTTCCTCAGATGCAAGGTTTAGAGGTGTATTGACTGGAAGTAATCTGGAGCTGCTTCAGAGGGTGGCAGAGTTTATGATCATATTGAGGATACGATTCTAAATGTTTTGACTGTTCCTCCTCTGTTACCAGCCTTTAGAAGATGTCTGTAAAACTGCATGTAAAACCCCTTTGGCTAGTGAACCAGTTCCTAAAAAAGGCTGAGAGGAAATACAAGGGTGTACTGTGATCTTGCAGCTCTCTGCCGTTTTTCAGCTGCAGTTTCTCCAACTCCCAACTCTAAAATATGGTTATTGGCTTCTTCTAACCCTTCACCCCCAGATAAAACTAGGAAGTGGGGGGGGGCATTGGCTCAGTCTAGTAATTTAGTCTTTAAAATTCTAAGTCATCTAGACTTTATGTTGAAGTTTATTTTGCAGTGTGCTTACAGTTTAAATTACTTTGTTTTATTGCTGAATGGAAATGTTACATGAATGAAACAGTTTCTAATGTGACTCAGGTTTTGAAACCTGCTTTGAGAAGGGTATTGGAAGATGTGGACACAGTTTCTGGAAATGCTGCTTCTGCTTTTATATGGAGAAGGTATGCTTAAAGGCATAACCAGAATAAGATTTTTGAATGCTTCTTAAAGTTCTTAATTTTGGGTTTTGCCCTGCTGCTACCTAGGTTGTCAAAAATAGGATGGTAAAGGTAAATTTATGCATGGGGTATCTACAGTGTTTCATATTCCCAGATTCACCCCTAACAAGTTGTCCAACTTCAAAGGACAAAACAAACAAAATTCCCAGCCTAATAAGAGTTTGGATGCCAAGAGGAAATGGCAAGAGGATAATGCTTCCAAACGAAATAAAAGGGGTTCCTTTCTCAGAAAGAAAGAAGTAATACATTGCTAAAGAATGACTATGCAAAGTCTCAGGAATCCCATCCCTTCATTCTGTCCCTCCTCCCCTTTGCTATTCCCAAAGTCTTTTGCTCAGTCCAGCAGCCTGGCCACAAATAATCTCAGAGAAATTGTACTGAGAGCGGATTCTCTTGGCAGTAAACAGAAAATACTCCTTCCTTCCTTCAAGGAACCCCCCTGCACCCACCAGTCTGGACACATCTGTTCTGTCCAGCACTCCTTTACATGCTGCAAGCAGCAGTCATAGAACCAGTTCTGCACCACAAAAAGGAAATCTGTTTTACTCCAGAATCTTTTTGGTACCCAGAAGGAGCTATCGTGGAGACCAGTGTTAGATTGGTCTTATCTAAATCCTTTTCTGAAAGTATCCATGTTCAAAATGCTCACCCTGCAGACAATCCTACCCCTTCATCCAGACCATCGTTTTGTGGTGACTAGATCTGAAAGATACTTGTCATGTTACAATTGCTTCTGGCATCAGAAAATATCTGAGATTTGCTGTGTCTAGCTAACATTGTCAGTTTTCTCCATTACCCTTTGGGCTATCTGCTGTACCTCAGGTATTCACGAAGTGCCTGCCTTCATTGGTTGCTTACTACAGGACCCAGGACATTTGCATATTCCCTTATTTAGGCAGCCTGCAGATTTGTACAGTTTGTTTCCAGATATTTAGAATCATTATGCAAGGTCTCAACCATTCTAGATCACATAGACTTCAAACTGAACCTACAAAAGTTCTGCCTCGTACCCTCACAAAGAATTGCCTTCCTGGGGTGTATGACAGACACAGAAGAAAGAATGGCCTTTCTACCAGAAAACAAAGTCCTGACTTATCAGAACACCTTCACGGATGTCTCTCTACAAGAAGCTGCCTCCGCAAGAGTTTTTTTTTAATTCTTGGCCTCATAGCATTGGTGATTCTCATGATACCACTGGTCAGACTGCATGTAAACATATCTACAAGCACTGCACCTATGAAAACAAAATACAGGCAGTTAGAAGAACAAGAATAATAAATGTGATCAAAGCAAGGCATCTCCAGTTGGGACAGTACAGTACAGTTTATTTCATCTTGTATCTGGTTTGGTTTATTGACTGACTAAGATTACAGATGAGGACAGGGTTTTTATACAATCTTGAAAGATACAGTCCTGCCTCTTTAGACATGCATTGTGTCCAAATCAGGTTATACATCTATTTAAAATTGTTTGTGAGCAGACTTTTAAAAGTTGCTACTAGAACAGGTTTCTTCCCTTTTTTAGTGACCAGTACAGTCAGCATTCCTTTCTTCAGCTTGCTTTATCATATGTTCTTACTGCTTAATTGTCTATTACAACATTTCTAATGAGGCTATTTATTGTTATAGCTGCAGTGCATATTTACATTATTGCTGTTGTTGAATAATTCATAACTAATAAAAGTTTGCAGCTCACAAAGTAGTACAATACAAAAGCTTAATGAAAACTTCATATAAAGTCTGCAGCTTTGCCGCATGTATATGCAAAACACATCTGCTCCTGTCATTCATTCTATAGATAAGGTATGAAATAGAACAATATACATTTCCTGATTCTATGCTGTTTATGGCATATATGTACATTTTACAAATCATGTGTTTTACATTATTTGCATTCTTTACACATATAGTTTTGGAATGTTTGATTGAAATAGAAAAGTACTGATTAATACATGTTTTATACAACGTCTAATAGAAGAGCCATTCCGGCTGTTACAATACATCAGTGTGTGACCCTTGATGTTCTTCGTCTTCCATTGCTGCAGTCCTTACTATTGGGTATAGTCCGCATCCAGTCGGCCCGAATACCAGAGTATAAGGCTGACGTCGGTCAGGGCGCATTAGACTGACGTCAGTACGTCAGGGTACTAATGCGCATGACCGGCGTCATATCCTCAGTCTTTTTTGCCGCGTTGTCCGATGCAGAAGCAGTTTTGCGAGTGCAGGTTGGCGTTCTGAAATATTTCCGAAACCGGAGTTTCAGACCGAATCAGAGTTGGCTAAGTACCCCGTTGGGGAACATTTTGGTTTTTTCTTGCCTCAGTATTTAACCGGATGTCAGAAAAAGTGAATAACTGTATTTCTTGTGGGAAACAGATACCTCATAGGGATTGCCATACATTGTGTATACCTTGTTTAGGGCCTGAACACGACGTTGTTGGTTGCCGCTCTTGTGCTAGGTTTAACAAACGCACTATTAAGAGGAGGTTAGACTGTGCCAGATTAGTGTTTGGGAAGCGTTGTAATTATAAAATGCCGTCGGATGCTCCGACGCCCGCTTCGTCCAAGAAGCGTAAGGACAAAACAGCGAAACCTAGGGTTGATGAACCGGCAGTCCCGGACGTCGGTTCTTTAGGAGGCTCAGTGGAGCCAGAGGTTTTGCCAGGAGTTTCTATGGAGTCTCAGGCAGAAACTTTACTGTTACAGGATGTGCCCTCTCAGGAGGCAGGCCAGGCTGAGGGGGCTTCTCAGGTAACTATTCTTCCCTCTCTTCCCAATGTAGTTAGAGCCTCTCCTTCTGTTGCCAAAACTTCTTTTAGAGGAAGGCCAAGTTCAGTTTCAGTAGGGGCTTCTCCTAGCCTTTCGGGTTCTGTACCTAAGAAACATATGCTTAAAATGGCAGAAGATTTGATTACTATGATTAGAGGTTCTATGGGCCCTCCTGATAAGAGGCCTAGGGTGGAACCAGAGTTTGACACTTTTTTGAACAGGGTTCAGGGGCTTCTGAGTCTTCTGCGGAAGATTTGCAGGAGTATCCTCATTATTCTGATTCTGATGTGGATGATGCCACTCCTTCGGCTTCTCCTCCTGATGATTTTTCATTTTCAGAGACTCTGCATTCCATGAGGGAGCACTTTAAATGGGAAGGCCAGGATTACTCTGATTCCAGGAAGAGGCTTAGGGAATTCTTGTTTTTACCCCAGCATAGGCCCTTAGCTATACCTCCTGTGTTGACTGTGGTGGAAGATGTTTTTTCAGAGGCTTCCCTGAACCCTGATTCCTTGCCTCCTGCTCCTGTTAAACCTGATAGGTACTATAGGGTGCCCGGCTCATAAGTATTTGTTTAAGAGTCCTAGGGCGGACCCAGAAACTGTTTCTCAGGGGCCTAAAGGTGTTAAAGCCTCTGTGGTTAAAAATCCTGTTCCCACTGACAAAGAGGCAAGGGCGTTAGATAGGTGGGGTAAGAAAGTGTATACTTCTTCCACTCTAGCCATGAGAGCATTGAATTGTCAGTTTCACATGCTGAAATATCAAAATTATCTCCTTTCACAATTAAAATCTAAGGTGGATGCTTTGGCGGAAGGTATTGATTGTAAAGAATTGCTAGATTTGGTTTATGTGTCTGAACAAGTGGGCAAGCATTCTTTGCAATGTGGTTTTGATGCTGTGCAGGCCTCCTCGAGGGTGGCTGCCACTAGTTCTGTTCTTCGCAGGCATGCCTGGTTGAGGGATCAAAATTTGGCTGAGCATGTTAAGACAAGGATTTTGGATGCTCCTTTACAGTCTGATGTGTTGTTTGGTTCACCTGTGGAAGCAGTTTTAAAGAAAATGGAGGACAAAGCTAAGTCTATGCAAACTGTTAAAGATTTTTGCAGGTACAGCCACCGGGTTTAGTAGAAATTGGCCTGCTAAGGGGTGGACATATCCTGCTTATGATTCCCAGTCTAGGGGTAGGTCTAGACGTGGTAGGGGCAGGGCCCAAGGTTCTTTTAGGCCTAGAACAGGAGTTCACCTGCTCAGACTTCTGGTGAGGGCAGGGGTCAGTCCTTTCGTAAACAGACCCAATGACCTGCCTTTTCAGCTGCCAGTAGATTCTCGTCTGGCAGCTCCTTTGGAAGGACGACTGTCTCTTTTCAAAGAAAATTGGGATTTAATTACTCAAGACAGATGGGTGTTGGACATCATTCACCACGGTTACAGATTTTATTTCCATACATTGCCCCCTTTCACAGGCATGCCAGACGTTCCTCCTCCACAAAGAAAAGAGGCTCACAAGCAAGTTTCTCATTTACTCCAAATGGGGGTCATTCAGCCAGTCCCTGTATCAGAAAGGGGCCTAGGATTTTATTCTCGCATGTTCCTAGTACCACAGAAGGGGTACACGTGGAGACCAATTTTGGATTTATCTCTCCTCAACACTTATCTGGACATTCCCAAGTTCAAGATGTTGACGTTACAACAGCTTTTACCCCTGCTGGGCAAAGATCACTGGATGGTAGCTTTAGATCTCAAGGAAGCTTACCTTCATGTGCCTATCAGGCTAAGTTACAGGAAGTATCTGCGGTTTCGAGCTGGAGATTCTCATTATCAGTTCTCTGCATTGCCCTTTGGCTTATCTACTGCGCCCAGAGTATTCACAACGGTTCTGGCTCCAGTGATAGCTTACTTCAGGCTACAAGGACTTCAAATCTATCCTTATTTAGACAACTGCCTGATTTTGGCTCAAGAAAAGGAAGACCTTCTACAGCATCTGGAATATGTTATAGCAGTGCTAAGATGCCTAGGGTATTCTGTGAACGAAATAAAGTCCAGTCTAGTACCCTCTCAAGACATGTGCTTTCTGGGTGTGAGACTGCATACAGCAGCCCAGATGGCCTTTTTAACCCCGGACAAACAAAAGTCTATCACTTTACTTCCATCAACTATCTCATCAGTCCGTGCTGACTGCAAAGACAGTCCTTCAAGCATTAGGGTTCATGGCATCTTGTATTCTGGTGCTTCCCAATGCCAAACTGCATATGAGGAAGTTACAATGGTATCTCAAAAATGTATGGACACAGCACTGCCAGGATTTAGACACTGTCATTCAAATAATACCTTGCCTTCAAAGAGAATTTTTGTGGTGGGCTCAGGAATGTCACCTAAACAAGGGACTCTCTGTGACCCAGCCAGAGGCGAGTCAGATTTTACTGACAGCTGCCTCGGACATTGCTTGGGGAGCTCATCTAAATGGAAAGTGGATACAAGACAAGTGGCCTGCCAGACTACAGCATCTACATATCAACATGAAGGAGATGTTAGCAGTCCAGTTCGCATTACTAGCTTTCAAGGAGTTACTTCTTCCAGGGCAGGTGTTGATTCTAACAGACAACACAACTGTCATGTGGTACTTCAACAAACAAGGGGGAACACATTCTTATCCTCTATGCAGGCAAGCAATGATTTTATGGGAGACTGCGCTACGCTTGCACCTAACTCTTCAGGCAAGGTTTCTGCCAGGAGCACAGCACTCCTTAGCAGATGTGTTAAGCAGACAAATCATGGATCCCCACAAGTGGAAACTGGATCTTCATGTATTTCTGAAATTGACAGTGTCAGGGGGAACTCCAGACATAGATCTGTTCGCTTCTCCACTAAACCACCAGCTGCCACAGTTTTGCACAAAGGGGTTTCATCACACAGCTTGGAAAGTGGATGCTCTGTCTTTCAGTTGGACGAACCTTCATGTGTATGCCTTTCCACCTCTGCCTCTTCTTCCAAAGGTACTGTTAAAGGTCAGACAGGACAGGCCAAGGATGATTTTGATAGCTCCAGATTGGCCTCGGCAACACTGGTACCCTCTACTACGGAGTCTGGTAAAGAAGCCTCCATGGCCTTTCCCTTTGATTCCACATCTGTTATACCAGCAGGACGGTTATCTGCTCCATGTCAAGCTTCACTCTCTTCATCTGACAGCCTGGCATATTCTGTGTTGAAACACAGCAGGTCTCAACTTCCTCAACAAGTTTTAAATGTGATTATGGAAGCTAGAAGACCTAGTACAAGGAAAGTGTATGCAGCTAAATGGAAGAGATTTTTATCTTGGAGTACAGCAAAGAATTTGGAGATTTCTGAGCCTAATTTGAGTATGGCTCTTCAATATCTTACTGAGTTACTGGACAAGGGTCTGTCCTTCTCTTCCATCAAGATTCATGCTGCAGCAATCTCAGCTCACTATGATTGTGACCCACCATTGTTTTCGCATCCTTTGTTCAAGCAGTTTCTTAGAGGGGCAAAAAATATAAGACCCCCACGTAGAGCTCCTACTCCTGCTTGGGATCTCAATTTTGTGTTGGAAAAACTTACTCTACAACCTTTTGAGCCTGCGGCTACTGCTGAATTGAAATATTTGTCATGGAAGACTGCTTTTTTGTTGGCTATTACTTCTGCAAGACGGGTGTCTGAATTGCAGGCCCTTATGGCAGTCGAGCCCTTTTTGATTTTCCATAAGGATAGGGTATCCTTACGTACTAATCCTTCCTTTATGCCTAAAGTGGTTTCTAGTGTGGCTTTAAACCAAACTATTCATTTGCCTACTTTTTATGCAGACCCCAAAATAAAGGGGAAAAGATTTTGCATACTTTAGATGTACACAGGCAATTGCGTTATTACTTAAGCAGGACTAAGGATTTTAGGCAGTCTCAGCAGTTGTTTGTTTCTTTTGCTTTGAGTTCGCAGGGCAAGCCTGTGTCAAAACAAACTATTTCTAGGTGGATTGGCTTTTGCATTGCATTTTGTTATTCCCATCATGGCAAGGAGATTCCTGCTGGGATCAGGCCTCATTCCACTAGGGCTACTGCCACTTCAACAGCATTTCTACGGGGGGTGGCAACTAAGGATATTTTGGAAGCAGCTACTTGGAGTTCAGTGCATACTTTCTCTAAGCATTATCACCTTCCTATCTACTCTAAGTCTAGGGCTGGTTTTGCCACTGCTGTTTTGCAAGGCATGTTGTCAGCTCCTGCTTCTTTATGATTTGCCAGCCTCCCTTACCTCTGCTTTGGGATTCTACCCAATAGTAAGGACTGCAGCAATGGAAGACGAAGAACATAGTACAGTTTTGTACCTACCATAAATGTAGATGTTCGAGGATTCCATTGCTGCAGTCCAATTTACCCTCCCTCCTTCCCCTCTGTGTTTAGGGGTGGTTGTGTAGGTGAGTTTACCTGCTTATATTTTTGTATATATTGTTCATGTTTTGGTGCAGGTATTTTGGGCCTTGTCTTTTTAGGGTCTTCTGACATCTGGGGCAAGAAAAGACTGAGGATATGACGCCGGTCATGCGCATTAGTACCCTGACGTACTGACGTCAGTCTAATGCGCCCTGACCGACGTCAGCCTTATACTCTGGTATTCGGGCCGACTGGATGCGGACTATACCCAATAGTAAGGACTGCAGCAATGGAATCCTCGAACATCTACATTTATGGTAGGTACAAAACTGTACTTTTCAGGCTGCTGTGACCTTTCCAGTCTATCTTTATCCTAATAACAGGCTGAGATGACAATTCTAAAAACACACTGCGAAGTCTTATAGCTAGTTTGCATCTGTTGTCTGACATTTGATTATAAGAGGAATTATTTCAATACAAATATTTATTTATATTAATAATTATGCCTTGATAGAGAGAGGAATTATTCCTAAGCACTGTCTTATCTTGTCTGATGCCCTTTTAGCCAGGCATTCCATGCAGCTTTTGTATTCATGTTTTCAGTCACTGGCATTCACATAAAAGATTGTATACACATGCTGCTCAGGGAAGATTAAAGTAATGCTGGTATCTCAAGATTTCTATAACACTGCATATGAGAAAAATTCAGTGGTACTTAAAAAAAAAATTGTTGGTCCCAGCACCTGCATCTTAGAGTTCCAGGTACTTCTGCCGGAATTTATGAAATGAGTGTTAGAGTGATGGAGGGGTTATGATTACAAGAATGTAAATCAATAATTTTCAGTAAACACCAGAATTCAGTCACCAGAAATATAAAATTAAACTGTAGGATAGCAGTCTATCATCTTAGAAAAACTCTATATAAATAATTAAACTTTCCTAATTTAACTAGAGAATACCGTACCTGATCTATTCTAAAACATAAGAGCAAGGCAAAGGCAGGCTTACAGTTTTTGGTGAGTCCTTTTTCTTGGATATCCACTGCGCAGCACTGTAACTGACTGTGACTCTTAACTGCCCTTCAACTGACTTCAGCAGTCTCTTTTATAGTCCATTTTACCAGTCGCAATGAAACAATCAGCTGTTTGAAAAAGTTATTTTCCCTGTCGGGTATCTGTTCTTATAATCACCTAGCAACCAGGAACATTCTAATGACATCGCCTACTAATCAGCTGATTCTCCACAGACAGTTTGTACTTTTATAATTTCCCTCAAAAACATGTGAAATTAGAAATGTATCAAAACACTGATAAGTTCTTTAAACATTTTGTATAAACAGGGAAATACTCAACATTTTAAAAACTTATTTATATTTTCACAATTAGGCATGCTGGCATACAGTACAAGTTAATCTGAGAATATACAAAGATATCCTGCCAGACATGCTAATACAGATGAGTGTTTTCATTTTCTTCACAAGTCCAACTGAGCATGAGCCCATTTTCAGCGAAAGCCTGCAGAGAAAAGCTCCAAACAGTACATGTAAAGCAGAAATAACACTAAATACAGAAGTTAAGTAAGCTTAAACAAACAAAAAAGACTGTCTATAATACAGAGGTAACATGACGGTCTGTAATACAGAGGTAACATGACAGTCTCTAATAGAGGTAACAGTAAATACTAATAAAAATCTCAAAGGCAACAGAGCAGTAAATCTGAAGTAAATGGTAAAAGAAGACATCTGGTGATTTTAATATAGCAAACTTGTAGATCTCATAGTATATTACTAGGTAAAACAAATCATGCTTTGGAATAAAAAAAATATGATCAATATAAAACACACAGACAGGCCATCAGAAAAGTATGCTAAAAGTTCAAGGAGTAGTTTAAAGTGGATGAGCCAGAGGATTAGGGGAGCAACACAGTAAGAGTTAGCTAGGGCTTTGGCAGGAGCAGATCCATGAATTAAGTAGGAAATTGTTTAAGGCTTTTTTGAATTTAAGGGTATTGGATATAGTTCTGATGGACAGAGGAAGTCTGTTCCAAGCTATGGCAACAGAACAGCTGAATAGGTATTGGCCAGTTGTTCTTTTGGGCTTGTGTATTGCCAGGAGAAGCCACTTGAAGCTTTCCACTGATACCCAACGTACTTTTGACGATTCAGAAATAATTACCAAAGATCATTGTGGTCACCCCTTTTTTGGCCTAGGAGAGGTTTGTTCTCCCTTTTTAATGGACTTTGCCAAAAACAATTAGCACAAGCTTCCTTACACTCTCACAGTGTTAGTGTTGACTGGTGCACCCCAACTCAGAGCAGTTGCAGCTGATAGCCCAGATGATTCTGTCTTGTTACTTTTTTAAGCACTTGTTCCATGAGGATATGTAGCAGGTATTGAATGAGACAAGAAAATGTACAGCTAGAACATTTTATGTTTGCAAGTGGAAGTTTTCTAAGTTGTACCTAACTGATAATATGGTGTCTAACCCTCTGGTTTTAAAATGTTTGTGTGAGCTATTCAACAGTGGCTTATCTTGTGCATCTAGCAAGGGACATCTTGTGACAGTCTCTCCTACTTTAAACTTATTTCAAAATGAATGTGAACTTGACCTTGGGAAAATGTTGGAGAAACAAAAGAGATCTGATAAGAATAACCCAGACATCACAGAACAAGATAAAATTGGAGGAGTTGAAATGAGTTTGGGTTAAGGTTTATGAAACCGGATTTTTTTTTGGGGGGGGGGCTTGGTGGTGATGGAGCAGGAGGAATATAAAAGGAGAATGTTGGCTATGTTGACCAACAAAGAAGTTCCTAAGAATGAATTGAATCAAGTGTATCAGAGGATTACAGCTCAATTACATTACCTGTTTATTGAGAGAAGAACTATACAAGATTTGAACTACCTGAATATTATTTCACCTGCAATTCCCACATTGTTTGGTATCCCAAAAATACATAAGAACATTTTTAACCTACCAATATGACCCATTGTGGATAGCAAAGGTTCTGTAACTCAAGCTTCTGCCAAATTTATTGATTTTAAATTAAAATACATCTTAAGACATGAGGCACAATTCTGTAAAGATTCTTGGAAATTTTTGAAAAAATGTTTTTGGTGAAAAAGCCGTTTTAATCGCTGGTAATGTGGCTGATTTGTATACCACGATACCTCAAGAGGTGGGGTTGGTCCCGCAATTTCGTGGAATAAAAAGGTATTGACAATGACCTGGTTAACCACCTGGAAGAAACTGCTAGAAGTAGCATTAATGAGCAACTTTATTTTATTTGATGGGCATTTTTTCACCAAACAAAAGGGGTAGCCATGGGGGCTAATTGTGGTTTTATTTATGCCAACATTGTAATGGCAAAATGGGAGAGACATTTTATGTTAAGTGGCCCATTTAATCATTGGATACGATTTTACACCAGATATTTTGATGATTTATTTATTATTTGGCAGGGTGTGAAAGGATTTGTTGGAATTTGTTAATTTTATTAATGGAAGCACTGATTCTTTAAAATTCACCTTTCAAATGGATAGAGAAAAAAATAGCATATTTTGATGTTCTGTTAATTAAAGTTGTGGAGAACAAATGCTACTTTGCAAAATTCTTTCAGAAGCCTACTTACTCACACATTCCTCTCTTTTTCTAGCACCCACCCTCTGGCACAGAGGAAATCTGTAGTAAAAGGCCAGTCTGTCAGAGTGGCCAGGATGGTAACAAAAGAATGCCATTTTTTGGAGGAATGCACTTACCATGTTTCAGAGAAGAGGTTATCCAGTAGCTTTTGTGGCTGAAATAAGAGGTAGTAATAATAAAAAGGAAAAATAATTTTACACACGTATTTTTTATACAGAACAAGAAGTGAATGAGGGGGCTCCTATTTCGGAGAGAATTAGGAACACATCAGAATTTGTGTTCCTTCATCACAAAATGGTAACCTTGACCATAAACTAATTAAGTGGATGCTAAACAAGAACTGGGAAACACTAAAGGAGAATAGGGAATTTCACGAATGCTTTGATGTTAGACCACATGTTGCCTTTAAGAAGGAAAAGAATTTGAAAAACGTACTGGAGACTACATTCTTTGAAACCCTTTAGGTTTCATCCATAACCAGATGAGGAAATGTGGGCACTGTCCCCATTTGCAAATGGATTTATATGGGACAAACTTTTTGCATTAGAGGGAAACCTGTTACTGTAAAAGGCAGTTTTAACAGCAACAGTAAAGGAGTGGTCTGTGCAGTGTTTGTTTCTGTATTGGGAAAACTGAGCGGATGTTAAGAGACTGTACAAATATTTATATGACATCCGAAGACAAAAACAACTAATGCCTTAGCGAAACATTTAGTAGAACATCCTGACCACTCATTTATTTTTGTTGTAGAACAAGTTCCATGAAATCCAAGGGCTGGACCATGGCACTTGCATCTGGAAAGAAAAGTTTATTGGCAACTTAAGTTTCAGGCAAACAGCTGGCCGGGAATTAATGAAAATATTTGTATCTCTAGTCTTTGCTAAGATGACTGTTAAAAGAACTTTTTAAAGCTAATTACTTCCTTAAGGAAAATTTGGGGGTGTAAATGGCTTTGCTGTTAGGAGTGGCTATCCCTGATCATATGACAGCTTGCGAGCGATATTTAAACGTTGAACTTGTTTAGGACTGCTATCTGAAAAAGTCTTGAATTTCCTGGGCGAAAGCGCTTTTCAACTTTACAGCTAAAAAAGGACTTTAATAGCTTTGATTTTATTTTTTATTTTTCATATTAAAAACTTTAACTTGGCACTGTGTACTAGATCACTATTGTTCCTCTTGGCCATTGTGTGTGTGTTTTCCATCAGTGTGTTACCTAAATTAGTTTTATTTTGCTGTCTTCTTTTTAAGCAGGGAAGCAAAATGGCCTGTAAGGTGAAATTACATAAAAAATGCACACTTTACAGAGCTTAATTATTATTTAAAGTTGTTACTTTTTTATTATACTTTTGGAAATAGAAAGCAATACACATTGATTGTAAGCCAAATGGTAAATACAGAACCTGGGGCTTTAGTTCAACTCTTGAGAGTAGCAGATGGCCTTTGCCTTCTGGAATGTGTACAAAGGATCTTTCTGGACTGAGGGCCCATGTCTAAAATTCACTGCTTTTGAGTTTCCTTCTACTGTCAAATGCTTTTAAAAGTCCATGGCAAATAGAATACCAAAGTCTCTCTTAGTTTGCAGTAGGACCAAAATAGCTCCCGTCGGTGTGTTTCTGTGTGCCCTCTGCCAGTTTAAATCCTTTTTTAATTCCCTGTGCAAGTACAGTGCTCACTATATATTTAGTCATAACATGCATTGCTTAATTTCGTTTAAATAAAACTTATTATACACTCTGGAAAGCTTGTTGATGCTGATTTATTTGCTAGTGTATAAAAGTAATTTCTCAAAGTTGTGAATTTAACTGTAGATTTCCCCCTTTTGAAAAGGGACTATTTTAGCCATGGCTACCTACACAACTGTATTATGATTGGTTTTAAAAGAGTGAGCAGTAAGTATATCCTTGATGTCCTAGGCTGGTTTTGCAGGGGGCAGCATGCTATTGTTAAAACAAGTAAAGGGGTAGTGGCATTACAAATGTACAATTAGCCTCTCTTGGGAAAGATTTTATTGTGTACGTATGCAAAATATTTTTGGCAAAGTCTCATTTACCACTAAAATTGTTGTAGAAAGCACTAGGCTGAGAACAAGGTGTGTGAAATCCTGGGAAGTCAGTTGCTGTAACTCTGCTCTACAGCGTTTCACATAAGCTTTATTTGGATGTGACAGGCATTGCTAAGAACCCAAGGTAACATTGAACATTTGCCCTATGCTTTCATGGCCAGTCACCCTTCACATATTCATTAATTGGTGGTCAACAGTGCAGATCATGAGACCATAACCTGTGACTGTCCCATAGTAATTAGTGGCATTTGGTGGGATTTTACACCTGCTTGTCACACACATTAAGGTGACAGCAGCGGGATATTATAAATTTGACTTGTATAGCCTGTAAAACAGTTTTGTCACCAATCAGTTGTGTTAACCCTTGTAGCCACAAGGTAGGTATACAGTAGTATGCTATACACAGCCGCTACTTTATTTTGTATTCAAATTAGTCAGGAAACGGGCACAGTGATCTCTGAAGAATATGGCAAAATGTCTGTGGCACGTGTTTAAAGAGTTTACGTCATAGGGACTACCATGTGCTGATTTGTCTGTAATGTTTCTCATCACATTACTGCTGTGAAAGCTGGTTTCTTAAGATACCTTCGTTGGCCTCAGAGAGGACAGGTTGTGAAGGTGTGGTACTCTAAGCTAGGTATTTTACCCTGAGTGACACCCAAATATTATGGGCTTTACTCAGTGGCAGCCAAATGACTACCATGTTTTGGTCCTTATCCATTAGAAAGAACTGAAAATAATACAGACTGACTCCCTTTATACAGTGAATTTGGAAATGCTCCTAGGGAGCAGGAGGAATTGGCTTTGCTCTGGGAGCAGGAGGAATTGGCTTTGCTCTTGTGCATGATGCAGAGCTCTGGAAGTCAGGCCAGACATCACATCTCACCTGCAGCTGAGTTCCCAAAGATCATTACTACAACAGTGATCCTACTGGAACATATGTTGTTGTGGTAAATACAACTGTACTGTTGGCAGGTGTGTATATTTCCCTTTAAGGACTCTGTTATTGGTGTTCGTTACTTTCCACCATTATCTGTAGGAACCCTGCTTCATTTTTCAGAAGGAGCAGAAGTCTCTTAGGACTAATTTTCACTTCCTGTTGACCGTGTTCTCTGAGATGTTCATTAGCAGGGGCTGATTTGATGAAAAGGAAGGCTTTCCATACCACTGCTAGCTGAGGTTGTACCCCAAACATATGCTTGAGTCTGGGAATGTGGATCTACTATTTGTTTCATTTGTGAGTGGTAGACAGTCTAGTTGTAACTAAACAAATCCAGTCCAGGTGAATTTCTAAGTACATTATCTTCTGCCACTGGGTGATGAGCTGCACAGTGGAAAATGCCTTCAAGGACCAGTTTTCCAGAGGTAGAGCTGCTTCTGTTGCCAGTTTCAAGAACTTGTCTGGTCCCTAGGGGAAGGTTAGTTGTTATTGTTATAGGCAGGCTTTCCAGTTCTGCCCAAAACTCTGTAGTTCTTCAGATCGGGTCTACTTTATGTGTTCAAAGTCCGAGAACATCGAATACGATATTCTCGACACGAGTACACCAAAAGTGCAAAATGTCGAAAATGTAAACAGAAATCTCCGTAGGTGGAGATTATGGTTTACTTCAATGTAGTGCGATCTCTGAGTTGGTATATCTAAGTAGCGGGGGATGCAGGGGGCTTGCCCCCCCCCTGCCTGCACTAGTTTAAATTCTTTTTTGTGTTTAATAGTTCGATGCATATGGTTTGATCCATATGCATTCGAGCTATTAAACTTTCGAGGTCCCAAAGTATAGGACCCCTTCAGATCTGCTTATGAATCTGAGCTGGTAGCATCATGTATAGGCATTTCAGGCAACAAACACACACAGCATGCTATTCATCCACTGCAGCTTTAGGAAGAGCACAATTTCCTGTTGCTTGCAGCATATCCTGTTAAGAAGCCTTCTCTGATGTATTTAATGGTAAAAACAAAGTTTTCGTGTTTACTGTTCTGAAATATAGACTGTAATACATGGCAAAGCCAAGGGTACCTTTTGGCTAGGCTTATATAGGCCCCAGGGCCAATAGCCTAGTACCTACCTATGAGCCTATGGTTATTTAGAGCACAGCTGTGTATTTAGTGTTGCAGTATGATAGTTTATCACAGTATGTTGACTGCCAGGTAATTGTAATAAGAATGATTTTTTAATAGTTGTTGTTTTAGCAGTTCATTGTTAAATAATTTAAGGATATTTGGTTTATCATAGCAGAAATTTTATTAACTGAACATTGTCTGATT